>NC_046642.1:11525055-11680055 GCF_900324485.2 Mastacembelus armatus
ATAACTACCAGTTCCCACCAAAGTTTTTCTCCTTAAAATCAAGTGAGTATCCTTAAATGCACCAAGGTATCTTTACTCACTTGACTGCACACTCAGTTAAATAAAGCAATGCTATTCATCACTGATTTAATAAAGGAGGTATTAATATGTGCCAAATTCTGCTGACTCACAATTTGTGGTTAATACACTGTTATATAATGTGTCATTTCAGTCAAGCAATTTGGTCAAAGATGTGTTCCAAGTGATCCGATAATTCCCATAAAACACAACTGGCCATGCTTTAATGGAGACCAAGCCAATTCTTGTGGAAACCTGGGAGCTCAATAATATTTTTTGTGCTCCCCTTTTTCATAATATGCAGTGCATGCTCCTATAAACAAACCTATTTGGAATCAATGTAACAAAGTCAAATAGCGTGTTACTGTTAGTTAGTAAGTTAGTTAATAGTTGACAGTTAATAGCTAATCACTACATATAGATGCACATATAACCATTGTGCTTACAGTATCAGTGAAGGGCATTCTTTGCTATACTGTACTTAAAACTTTCCTGGTCTTGCCTATGGCTACAGGCACAGAAAAGACAAGGAGCAAACTAAGAAAGTAAAAGTACAGTAAAGCAATAATGACTATAAGACAGCAGGCTCTAGTACAAATTGTCATGGTTGTTGTGGGGAAGTTGGGAAATTAATTAGCCTATGTGATTAAACAGCTATCTTGTTAAATATGATCTCTAGCGCTAGCAAGCAATTGTTAGTTTTTAGCTTAACACATACAGCAATATCAACAATTTTGAATGCACCGTGTATAGCTGACACTTACAGGGACAATTAAATGCAACCACTATGGAAGAGGATGCTAGAATATAACAGAAAACAAATTAAAGGGTAGCTACAAATTAAAATACAAGTCATTTTGCCTTGTGTGCTTTTCAAATGACTAAATTTACTCACTGAAAGCTCTGTTGGTGTTCTACCGGAACTTTAGAATTGCAACAATCCGAAATGGCCGGGGTATGAGATAGAACCAGCTGTTGGAAACACTTAGCCAATACATTTAATTAGACTTCAGCCAAAAAACCGAGCAAATCATATAAAAATTCACATGAAGTCAGCTTACCTCTTTTGTCAACAGTAATCTTTTTTGAGCTCATTAAAAATATTCTAATAGAAAACTCATAATTAAAGGCACTTCCTGTAAGCATGAGGCACCGCAAATACAAACCTATAATCATTGTTAAAAATGCTCTCACATATTAATGGCTGTCCTTTATAAAAATGGCATCATCAGAATTTTCCATGGATTCATTTATGACATCAGACAAAATGTCATCAGTCCAGCAGTCATTTATAAATATATTATATATTACAGTCACCTTTACGTTTTATATGTGCATGCTATAGGGTGTTTCAAGGAAGAGCATGACAGCCAGTGACTGCTAAAATTTTATCAGCATCATTATGGAGCTGCCATGGTGGAAGCACCTGGTACTTGCTGTGAAGCTCAACTGGTTTGCTGTGCAGCAGATATCAGTTAAATAAATCCCACTCCACCAGAGTTGGCAGAGTTGTTACATCCTGCGAACCCGACATTAAACCACACCTCACCACACCGTATCTTCCAAATTTAGCCTGTGTCCTCTGTTCTGCTCAGCACCAACTTTTTTAAGTAATTCAAGATTTCATCTTAAAAGAGTGGAATTTACTGCATTGCCATAAAAGCAAGCACTACCAGAGAAGCACAATGCATGTTCAATAAAACAATATGAGATCATAAAGGGTGAGCAATAATGCATCTCGGAGGCAGATTAAATGAAAATCAGGGAACCAATAAGGCTTGTAATAATGTACTCTGACAGGGTGGCTATAAAAGAGGGCAGACACTCTTACATCTCAGCAAGACATATCATGTTAACTGGGGGAAAAAAACAAATCAGCAGTTGACATGACATGTCAGAGAAAACATACCTTTTAATTGTCTGGTAACAGAGATTTGACAAAAACCATATCAACTGTTTGGTTTAGGCTACAGAAGGGTAATGAAATGTTGCCACACACATTAACGTCTACTCATATAGGAGTATGTGAATTATTCATGATTATTTGCAATACTACAATGGCTCTGTGGGTCCAATAATGGATTTCAGACACTACAGATAAAGCCAGTGGTGAAGGCCTCACAGGGCAGTATGTTTGCAATACATACACAACTATTTGTAAAATGAGATTATAAAAAAAGTCTCATTCCATTCTCTGGCATAAACCTAGACATAACTGAATAGATGAAAGAAGTAAGAAGTTTTAATTGAGTAGGTTTGAAGGTTTCATCGTGGACGACAAGTATTGTAATTGCAGCCCTCTTCACATGGTGCAGGGTTAAGACACAAATCCATGAAGTCTTTCTTTATCTTCATCATTCCATGCCCAGAGGTATCAAAGCCTTTCTCTTTGTTGCCATGGAAACTTTTTTACCCTTTATGTTTCCTATTGTCACTTGTGTTTTTTGTGCTTGTCCATCTCAATGAGGCAGAATTCTGAGGGTATTCACCACAAGATACATAAAGCAGGGTTTTAAGACTTGATGAACTCTAGACGTAGATCAAGTGAATCATCAACTTTGGTTTAGCTTGATACAAAGAATTTAATGGCAAAGTGGTAAAAGAAAAAAAATCTTTAGATATTAGATATATAAGATATTAGTAAAGTAAAGTATATTAGGTCAAATGTCATGAATAATGTGACAGCTGTTAAATCACAGCCTTTGTTGATATTACATCACAGGGACATAATCACAAAGGCTTCTACCAAGGAAGGGTATTATTTGATCTCCTTCAGTAGAGCTTTTCTGGTTGATCACTGAGTAATTCATCATTTTATATGAAAAACACTAACTATGTTTTGGAGGTATCTGAATAAAAGGTAAAATTTTACAAAAGTTTTACATTTTGCTAGCACCATCTTCATTTGACTATTATTAAATCTTGTATCCAAATATCCAACTCTGGATAAACACTGCAACATGACTAACATTTATTTAAACTGAGTGATAAATATAATGAGTGAAAGTTTTATGCCTGTAGTATTAACCTAATACCATGATTAATAACCTGTTTTAAGGGAATGCCTCACACTGTTTGAATTGTGTCTGTTTACTACTTATAGAAATCATAGATTTAAAAAAAATACACACTGTCATCGTCAACTTTGTAGAATGTGGTTTAACAGAGAAATCAAATATTGACCTACAGAAACTTTATAATTGGTAGATTCTTTGCCAAATGGTTCCACTGATCATGTGTCATGCCATTTTGCCTTAAACGTCTATAAAAGTGTCATTGAGCACTGAATCAAGTGACTGACAGTAATGTGAAGGGCCTGTTATTGCTGCTTATTCTACTGAGAAGCAACACCCCAAATGGAAGTGGCAGCTTTCAACTCATTGCTTACCATTTAACATAAAATAGTTGGCACACATGTCCTGCTCTGTGTCAATTGCCTTTGACTAATGCTGCTCACAATATCTACTATTGTCATTTGACTGTTAGGTCTTATAGTTCAATGTCTGTGACATATTACTATGTTTCTGTTATCAGTTTTTCCCTAATTTTATACTGCTGTAACTCTGATTGTTGTTCGTTTAAGTGTATTGAGACTTTGCTGTGAAACACACTATAAATAAATACAGTTGTTGAAAGATGAGCATGAACCAAATATGATTTAGAAATAAAAACAGCAACTTAAAAAATTCTCCTCATTAGTTGGAAGACCAATGAGTGTAACAGTGAACGCCCTGACAGGTAGCCAGAAAGAGGACTCTAACAAGATCACTGCAAGAACGTAAAAAGCTAAAGCTTTATTGTACTCAATGCAAAGCTTTAACTCTTTCAACAATGAATTCTTATGCCATCTCTTGATCAGCATAGACAGATATTTCTCTGTGCCCTTATGAGTTGCTGAAATATATGGAACAAATTGCAAGATTTCTAGAATTGTGAACACCCCACAATCAGTGTCCTCCCAATTAGACATACAATCCCTTGTTTAAATCAGTATCTGGATTTAGGTGAGAGAAAGAGAAACTAAGATAGTTTTAAATAAGGTAGGGCAGATAGGGAATTTGGCTAAATTTAAGGCCAAGAATTAAAAAAAGGATGTTTAAGGGCAAGAAATCTTGGTCTCTTGGTCTCTAGATAAGAAACCAAACTCACAGGACTAACTTAATTACTGCAAACTTTACCTCTATTGAGTCAAGAGTGCCATCTAACGCTAGAGATTACTTCACAAAACTACTGTAAATATACACATATAAGTTGCTTTGCTATATAAGTTGCAAAAAAGTAGTAGTAGTAGTAATAAAAAAAAAAAAGTGTGACGTATAGTCCAGAAAAAACGGTAATTTGACCGCAGATGAAAAAAGGAACAAACTATACATTTTTCAGAACTACCTTTCTGTCTTTCATGGGTTAGATTTTGGAAGAGCAATAACTTAATTCACCTCTCAGACAGTATTATTTATTGAGTATGAATAGTAAGCATAGTGAAAGAAGTGAAAACATTAACACTGCATAATGCAAAGGGTCATTCCACTTCGGGTAAGTGTGTAGATGTAAAATGCAAATTTAAGCAAGTAAATACATTTATAATCAAATATTGTGCAGGTGAACAAACACTAAAAGTAATTACAACATAAAATGTCCGAACACTAAGCTTCATGTAATTACTCTATACACCATATATAGCTATCTTTTGAAATCAAACTGAATCATTTATTAATTTAACACATTGAAATTAAAAATTTAAATGCAAAGCCTTTTGAGAATTTTTGACCTTGTCCTGTTGTAATGTCTACACAGAAAATGAGTTTTGAACATTATCGATTTGTACCTGAGTAATCATGGGTCTGTGGCCAATGGCGGACACTTTGTATTCATCTATTGAAACTTTTCTTTCAGTAGCTTCACCACAAATGTACTTTAACAAGTTCTTTATTATGTGATGTTGAAGGCCAAAATAATCTTTATCTCTTTCAAAGTGGGTTTGGAAATTAAATAGAGTTAACACTCCTTGAATATATAACACTTTGTGAAACACGATTCAGTGTAATAACCAACTTAGAGCCACAAAAGTGGACAAGATGATTTAATAAATATAGAAGGGCAAAATTATTGATGGTACATGCATTAACAATATAACCAGACACTGCATAAAACTGAATGTAGTAATGTAATATTTTAATATGTTGTTAAGTGCTTCTGTTGCTTTTGCAGAAATTTCACTATAAATTTCTGTAAAAATTAAAACCGTAACTATCTATGAGATACAATGAGATGAAGGTGAATTTAGAAATAGGGTTCTACAGGCAGAGCTTTGGAGAACTCAGCTGGAGGCTAGATGCAGAGCTGGAGATAGTTGCAGGCAGGGGGTCTATTAACACTTAGGGGGAGCCATGCTTGACAGCTCCTTACTCATATGGGCCCCACAGGGAAGCTTGTTCCTGCTCTAGCACTGTGGTGATGGTCAATACCAGTGCTTCCAGGGACACCTGGATGTGCCTTAAGATATTCAGTCACTGTAACAATACTTTGCCATCTGGGATTTAATCCAGTTTAATACTGCAGCAGGACATTATTTTTTTCTGCTGAGCTCAGACAATAAAGGCAACAGGCCTTTGAATATTAATGTGAGTACATTGCATGTAAACTTACATGCAGACTTAACGTGCATTAGAGGCCTTGTGTCTGAAAGCAATATGCAGTAATCATGAGACCATCAAACACATATTGTTCTCATTATGCAGAGACTGCTGAGGGCTATGGAGCTATCAAGGCAATAACATCAGTGCATGCTAACCATTTATGCTAGCCATTTCACTCTGTATGTTACAGATGTGAATCAAGAACAATGAGGCACGTTCTTGTTAATTGTACAGAGCACGGAAACATAAGAAATGAACAAGTATTGCTTTGAGCTTGAGATGCTATTGCACAGCTGTCAAATTCCAGTCATTAAGGGCCACGGTCCTGCTTGTTTTCCAACTATCCCTGCCCTACCCACTGCTGATCACCTGGGTCAGGCGGTGTCCAGCCGCTCAGAAGCTACAAAGGCAGGGATAGTTGCATTTGACACCTGTGCTATAGTATGAGTGTTTACTTTTTCCTATATGTTTTATATTTTTTAATGAATTTTTACAGCATGTTATTTTGCTTCTTTTTCCTTTCAAACTCTGTGATATAGCTACCACATAATACCTAAGGCCAGCTACTTGTTGATACCATGCTGTAAGAACCAGCTTGGTATACACTTAAGAAATTCCAAGTGTTTTATTCAAATACTACTCAAATTAAATCAAGTTAAAATAGCAAATAAATAATCAGAGAACATGTCCAGCCTCTACAGTTTCTTGTGGAATGGCATATTTCTAAGATGATGCAGACAATAGCACGTGCAGAAGTAAAGCTGCTTCAAAACTGAGAAATATATAAATATGTTTCTGTGTGTGTGGTGTGCTGTTTAATATGTGTGTACTTGTGTGGGTGATATTTTACCTTGAGCCAATGTGGCAGTTCCCGTCTCACAATGGATTCAAAAGGGAGTTCATCTTTGTGTCATTCCAATCCATCTCACCGAGCAGTCCCCAGAAAACTGATATGCCTATGAATATTTGCTCCCATCCTTATGTAGATGTGTCTTAATGGACTCTGACAGCTGTGTGGCTATTATTGATGTCTGCAAAGCATAATGAAAGAAAAATCACTTTTCAACAATAGTTGGCAGCTAAATAGTGAAAATATTTGCCCACTCTGACAGGTTAACATATAACAAAAAAATTACCCCACCATACCTAGACTGCAGTTATTAGTGAACTAGAAACATCAAAGTCATTTTATATAAGTCACCTTATGGAAATAACTATGTTGTATATGTAATGAGTTACTGCACTATGATCCTGATGATCTTGCCAATGCAGGAGGATTTTTAATGGCACATTCTTGGGCAGACATTCCTAATTAAATCTTACACCAAATAAAACAATAGTGGTCATTTTGCAGCAAAAATTTCTAATTTGTAAATTTGCTCTATATTTTCACTGGAATGCAGGTGGCCAGCATTGAAATTCTGGGCACCTCCCAGCTATGGTCATCGTTAATTAAGGCGGCTGTGTTCTGACTTATTGACCCCCGTAGCTCAAGGGATTTTGATGGGTTAGAGAAGAGCTCATGGAATCTGGCCCGTGGCCCAAGTTCTTTCCATTTTGGTCATCCGCAGTGTTTGATGCATGGCAATTTAAATCCTCTCGTCTAATTAAATGTGATCTGCACTTGTGCTAAATTACTTTTTCTTCTGCTCGCTGAGAGATATCAGCTGCCTCTCACACAAGGTGACATTCCACTTTTCCATTATGCAGGATTATAACAGGTAGGTAGGACTCTGAGGATATAGTGTATGTAGAGGACCGCTGCCACACTGGAAGTCCCTTTTTTTATTTCCAGTGAATACGTAATGGTGATGAGCAGACTGCCAGCCAGAGGGAATCGAAAGGATTTGGGGTTTAATTCACAGCTTAGCTACCCCATCTCTGGTGTCAGCACAATGCAAAGTTCAGCGCTAAATCATTAATAAAATAATGCCATCACTCAGCCCATAGTCAACGCAAAAATGTTGAATTCTAATACCCTTTGTGGTCAATACTTGAACTCTGGGACGCAAGCAGTTTAGAGAGAGAACAGTCAGTGAAGTTGACAAATGCATGTGTCATGATTCACAAATAAAAACAAGCTTTATAAACACATAACAATTTGCAAATAAAGTATATTTATCTCTAATGTATTGTACTTTAATAATCATTTGCAACCTTGAGTGAAGCTATAAAAACAGCTCAGTGGAGGATGTTAAAGAATTATTGTCTTAAAAACACTGAAATTAGATCTTTGTATGAGTAAAGATCTGACAGATGTGACAGCAAATTAGGCTTCCTATCTTCATCCCTGACCCTGCTAGGACAACATATTGAGTAATGCATGTGTTGTATCAGTGAAAGCCTTTCACAGTGCTGGTATTATGCTTAATTGGACAATGTAGCGTTCAATATATTTTCAACTGCATGCCAACCACAAAGAAATGTGAAAATATCCTCAAAACTCTATAAAGAAAATGTGACCAAATCCACACTTGTCAGGGGATTCATGTTTCTAGATTCAGTAATACTGTAAATAAGAAGGAAGAATAAGAAATGATAATAGAATTGCATAATATAAAACACATTTAAAATAAACAATACATTTTTACATAAACCTCCAATGTTTATGCGACAAGCACATAGTTCTTTGGAAGCAGATTTTCTAACAAAAACAAATGCAGAGAATAAAATTTGTTTAGCAGTTATCATTTTTTGCTTTTCTCCTTTTTTTTTCCATGTCTGTCTTCACATAAATGTGTTTAGCTTTCGTGTCAACAGCACTGCAAAAGGTCTAATCCTTTTATTTAACATTTGGGATCTTGTTGGGGGCCTAAGAGTAATTAATGTAAACTGTGCCCTTGCCCTTGTCTTCTAACAAGTCTTCGGTAGACCTATCCAGTCATCTTTGCATGCATAAACTTTGATGTGTGCTCAGCCAATCAGTACGGATTTATAAGGACAAGTCCTAATAAATGGGCAGTGGTGACATTGCTCTGTACCCACTTCGCTTGGATTTGGCACATCCTACAACTTTAACTTCAAACCTCAGCAGTCAAGCATTCAGTGCCTGTAAAAACAAACATGGCATAAGCTGAACTGTGGCTACAGTTTGGCCCTGCTGATGAGACACTGTCATTGCTGAAAACAAACACTTTCAAGGCCGCTGTTTAGAAGCAACCCTCAGAATGTAACATATCTTCCTCTGTTTCTTGTGTCCAAACATGAGCAGTGGGTTAATGGCCCTTTGAGCTTTTGCTCAACTGGCCTATGGTGCAGTGACCTTTTATGATAAACCTACTCCCTTTGCTCTTATAGTTAAGCTGCTGAGCAGAAAAGCCCAGGCTACTTGGCTTGGCCAGGCTAGCAGTGCTTATTCTCAAGAAAATCCACACCAAACTGTACTGAACCAGTACAGTTTTTTTATAATAATATAATTTTTAGAATAACTTAAAAGAAAAAGTTTTTGCTTTCCAAGGTTATCAATGAATGTCAGGGCTGGTACAAGGGGCACAGGAGTTCAGTAGTATGCATGGTATTACCCATTATTTACCTTGTATTGCTTATTTATGAACTTCATGCCATGGTTAAATCAGACAACAGACACATCTAGATACATTACACAAAGAAAATACAACTTTTTATATAGTTATGGCAGCAATATTAGTAAGAAGACAGAAAAATGAATTCTTCAACAACTGACATACCAAACTGCTTGTGGGCTGTATGAATCCTCTCCTTTTTGGCTGACGGACTCCCAACAATCATATGAAAGCAGCAGCACAGTTATCTGCATTTACTCTGCAGCCTCTAATTTGAGGAAACCTCCACATTTGATTTATTAATACAATATCAAAAATGGACCAGACAGAAAGTCAGGTGAATACATCCAACTTGGCATACAATTACCACCCACAGTCAAATCCAATCACACAAGCATCCTTGGTAAGACTGCCAATAGGGGGTTAGGATCCCGAAGAAAATTGCAGAAGGGCAGAGACCTCTGCCAACACTGAACTTATCGATAAGGTCAGTTTTTCTATTTGTGCATAAGTGGGGGCATTTAAAAAGTGCCACAGTGAGACCTGACATTAAAAAAAACCCTTAAAATGCAAATTTTGTGATCCGCTACAGAGGTATATAATTATATATTTTCAAATATGTATTACTACTATTACCATTATAAGATGACTATAATACTATTACTATTATAAGATTATATGATGACAAAGACCCATTATAATCACTTAGCCTTCTATTCAAATTCGTGAATTTCAGTTCAAGTCAGTTTAGATGCATCAACAAGCTTTTGATAGCATGATGCGTTTGGAGAAGAGTCTGCTTTAAAGCACTTCTTGCTGAATATTAAGGAATTGTCCACTGATCAGTTCCTCTGTTTCTCGGTGAGAATTGGCTTTGGTTGTGGTCGTTTTAAAAGAGCACATTTGGCACATTTCTCAAGTCACTGCCAATTACGATGGTGTAACTACTTGCATTGACCTCAACAATGACAGTGAGTAATTTGTGTATTTTTTGGTGAACCTGTGCTGCATGCTTAAAAGAGCAGATCTGAATAGTGAAAGAGAATCTATCCCTCTTCCCTAACAACATTTGGCTCTAACACATCAGCAGAATGCACTCAATCCTCCTACCCATAAGGATGACAGGGACAGTGACAGAGACATTGCATAATTTGTCCCAGGAAGATGGCATATCAAAATGGGATCCTCCTACAGCTATTTGTGCACATTGATCAAGAAGTGTTCAGGCATCAAGCCGTGTTTAGTACAGTCTGCCTGTGATTCACAGTAGATTGTACTGTCCATTAATCAGCTTTACCTGCACCGTGTATCTAAGTTTTTCTTCAGACTTGTGCTTATTATTAAACCATGAGTGAGAAACTTGTTGAGTCTTGCAAGTACGAGTGCACTATTTAGAGCTTAAGTGCCATTCGCTGCAGTAGGGCTTGTATGTTCAACATAAGGGCCACCTTGTTCTTGGGTTCAGCTTCTAAGAATAGGACAGGTTTGGAGATTTGACGCACCGTGTGGCATTGGACAGCCCCCCAGCTTTTCTTCTGCTCGCTGAGAGATATCAGCTGCCTCTGCACATTACCTATGTAGAAGGGTACCTAGCCTGGTCTCAGTGCTTTAAATCAAGTATGGTACCTTTAGAAGCCAACGTCTGTGCAAAAATGCAAGACGAATAAAGTGTTTCTGTATTCAGACAAAACTGAAAGTGAATTTATGAGCACAGTTTGAGACAAATCCACAGGTGAATACAAAGAGACACATATTTGCTCTGAATGGACTGGACAAGACACACACAAGGCTTTATGACTCAAAATCATAATGCTAGGTAGATAAAAATCTAAAAAAAAATAGATTAAAGAAAAAAAAACAGCGTCAGTGGTAAGGTTTGATCTCAGTGTGAGGCTGAACTGTCACAGAAACACAGATATACAGAAATACTCAGGACACGGTCACTGTGTAGGTTGCTAGGTAGCTACAGATAATTGCAGTTAAATTTGCTGGAACATAGCTTTAGATTTCAGGCAGAACCGTCTTGTCCTCTACACTCAGGCATGTGAGAGGTGCTGGCCTTACGTGTGCCAGTGATAACCAAAATTCAAATGCATGAACTGCTGATCTATACTTCTATCACACATACATAAAAGTGGGAAACCTCATAAAGAACAACTCTTGCATTTCAAGGGTCATTGTTCAGTAACATACTGTAGTTCTGTATATATTGTCTATTACAGTACATCAAAGCCTGTTAGAATGAAAAGGCTGTTTTTGCTTTACAGAAAGTCAGTTGGCTTTAATCCATTTGAAAGAATAGTACATCACAACACAGCATTTTCAAACAGATACTAAAAAAGCTTTAGTTGTCAATTCAAAGTCTACTTTATGATATTCTGGTATTCTGGTGTGTGGCACATCTTTTTTTTTTCCTCCACCCTTTGGTTCTCTATCCTTGTCCAGAAAAAAAAAAAAAAAAAAAAACTCAGCTATGTTGATCATGATCTCTTTTTCCCCAACTTTACAGGAACAAAGCAGTTCATTATTCACATAAGGGGATTGAGATGTGCTGTCAGAGACTCTGATGCTATAAACCTACAATATAATGGTTACCTGATGCACAAGCTCTCTATTGTTATAAAACCATTCGCGCAAAGCAGCAAAAATGACACCCATTAAATGGAACGGCAATGTGCGGCTAACTCAAAGGAGACACATGAATAGAGTCAGAATGTTATTTTTTAGGAGCCGTACATCCGACCAGTGGCAATTGTAGCTTGAATTGTGCTTAATGCCACTGCCAATTTTAGACTAAATGGGAAAGTGGATCAACATTATTGATTACTGCAAACATAAACAATCCGTTTACATCACTGCTACAAAAATTAAAACTCATCCTACACAAATACCTTAAATATTTAAGATTTAAGGCAACAGATAAAACAATAATTTAAATCAAGCTTTTGCTATGACTTTGAGTGACACTTGTTTCTGGGTGGTCACTGCCAGGTTAAAAAAAAAAAAAATATGAGTAATCTGGTTGCTCTTGAAAACCTGGTTGAATTTGGCTATCCAGCATATTTACTAATGTGTGCACTAATGTGCAGGTGCACTGAAAACAGGGTCCATGCTTGACTGAAATATGTCTTTTGATTGCCATTACTTAGTAATATTATTTAAAATTTGAAGCGTGAAATCTGAAATATATTTATGTGATGTTTGGTTGTTGGTTGTATTGTTGCATTAAAAACTGGACTGAGACCATTTTGGAAGCAAAGGATTTGAATCAGCACAGAGTGCCCAGGGGGGCTTGGGGGGGGGGGTCCTAATTCTAACAAATTGTTGCAACACCACTGGGCTTCTTCCCAGTGCTTCTTTTATAAAATGGGACATAATGCAGCAGTAAGCCAAAGAATCCCTCATCTTTTATGGGACAAACTCGATGATATGTGAGTGTGGGCTAGAAAACACACACACGTGGACACTCTGACTCTCAGAAGCACATACAGACACTACACCTGCAGAAATGTAGGCCCAGCTAGCTGGCGATAGTGGGAGGGGATATAAATGGTCCATAGCGGAACTATTCCCAATGGGCAGATAGCGATAGTCGAGCAAGTTCAAGGTATAATCTCTGTTGGCCCATGAGGGGGACTAATAAGTGACTGGGAGAAGGGGGAGGAAGATGATTATACTTTACATACTAACCTTGGCAACTGGGCCTGTCCTTTAATGACAGCATAATTCAGCGTTCACCTTGGGAGACTGCCACGGGTTTTGGTTTATGAGGTCACCTGGGTAACCTCAATCATTCAAGTGCATGCTCTGTCTTTGCTTCAGTGACTTACTTCAACACACACTCGTAGGCACATGCAGACATACACATTGCCCCTGTGTTACAGATAGGCTGCATGCCACCGCCACCAGCACCAGCAGCAGAACAGGTCAGATCACAATCTTCCATTACTAGCCCTGCCTGTTTGAGATCCTTGTGCTGGGTTGACTTTTAGTTATGAGTGAATTGATAGATGTGCATATAACTCGGGATTAATCTCCTGGTTTGAGTAACAAGGCAATGTTGATTTCAGTATATGGATATCCATTATAAGCCTAACTCATAAAATAAAACAGTTCCATTTTGTGTCATTCCAATTCTATGTGACAAGATTTCTAATTCCCTGACATTGTGTTGTTTTCCTGAAAAATCCTATTGCTATTTTTGTCACAGAAAGAAAGTCTGTAATTTTACTATATGGACACCTCTTACGATGTAGAATATAGAAAAACCATTACTACAACCATTATTAATGCCACGGCCCTCTTTCTGTGATTAAACCTAGCAGTTTTAATTAGTGGATATTTTGCTTTGTTAACAATTAATTTGTCAGTTCTGTGTCACCTATTCAGCAGTTATCTTCTTACAGATAGAAGTCTTTATGTGTAGCAGATCTAAACAGAAACCCAGGCAGAAATAATTCTTTTGATCAATACAATTGCTATAGCTGAGCCACAGAATAATGATACAGTAAATCTACAGTATTCAATATTCCTCTTTCAAAATGGTATCTTTATTGCGTGATTTGTTTATTCTGGGTGCCGCAATGATTTTACTGCCATTTTACTTACCTTTAGAGTGGCCATTTTCTACTGCTAAATCTCTCCCCCCAGCCATCACTAATTGATACTAGATCTTATTACATATTGATCAAAAACAGGCTGCACCACATCTGAGAACACTGTCTAATTAGATGATGTATATTTCATATTGCTCTTTTGCAATACAACACGATGATGTATTAGAATATCCATTATTCATAGCAAACTCCAAAACATTTGACGTATTTATTTTTCAGTGTGCATTGGCGGCCAAGCTATTTCAGAAGATGCATGCATTTGACACTAATTTTTGGATGCATTGTACGGGTGGGGCAAAGTGGCTCTCTTGTCTACATTATTAAAGCCCTCAGATGTGTTTTTCTTGTTTTCAGCTGATGGAAATATATTATTATGAAGCTGTGGAGAGCTGTAGCAGCACAGAAATGTATTAACAGCTCCTGACTTGCTCTGGTGCAAAGTACAGGATGAGTATGCTTGACTCTACAAATATTGCCTGTGCTCCCTGTGTATACAGGAGAGGAGGCGAAGCTTTTGTGTCTGTGTGGTGATCAGAACAGAGTTTATATTTCAAGTATATGAAATCATTGTTCACACTTGCTATGTTAACTCTGTTAAGAGTACAGAGCTTCACATGACCAGATGGGTATAATATAAAGGGAAAGGGAAAAATATGCATCTAATGGATCTATAAAAATGAGGTTTCAATAAATACATTTTGCCTGCTATCAAAGCATTTTTCAGAAAAATAGCCCTTCAGTAGTTGTCGATATTCTTTAAGTTGTATAAGGTATTTGTTGATGTAAAAAAAAAAAAAAAAAAAAAAGACTAATTTATCAGGCTTATCACAAAGTGAGGCTGCATTAGAGTAGACAGTCCTATCCTCACTAATTGAAAAAACATTGATTTGGCCTATTTGTGCCCAGATGAAATGCTTGTGCTGTTATTAATATTTCTTAGCAACCAGACCTCTGTCCAAAGACAGACAAACAACAGTAAATGGTTCTGCTTCTTTTCATTTTTTATAAGAATAATATAGAAATGGTAAACATCTGATGTCATCGTACAGATTTTATAAAAAAAGTTATTTATGTCCAGCTGCAATTAGGGGCCTAGAAAAAGTTAGTGTAGCTTTTACTCTTAAACTGGAAATGTGTGTGTGACTATAAATCAAGACCAATGGGATGTATTGTGGCAATCCATAAAAATTATAGACAGTATTTTTGACAATGAACATCCTGTACATTGACGGTGAATTTCATGAGAAATTACAGCTTTTCTATCACTCAATCACCTGCCATCTCAATTACACTCAGTACTTAGTCTTGTCAGATTTAGCCATGCAGAGTCTCTTTAATGATGACTTTCAGCTCCTCTTTAGAATTTACTGAGAGCTTTGATGTGAGTTGCCACCTTAGATTGCATTCAAGCACCTGTCACTTTTCCACATTCGAAAGAGGGAAGATGGGGAGACATAGAGAGAGACCAGCAGGTGTGTGCTAAGCCTAGCAGTGTAGAAAATTTACTGTAGCCAGACAGAAGCCAGAAAACAGATACAGGCAGCCATTGACAGAGATGTTTTTATCATTATTGGCGAGTGCTACTCCTCAGCCAGAAGTCCCACTTTTATTTGGCCAAGGTTTGGGCAAAACAGTGGAATTGATGCAGAACTGATCAAAACACCCGTATGGCTCTCTCATCTAAAGGGAATTTCACTGATCTGCCAAAGTCCTTCTCTATAATTGCTTCAGTGAAGTGTAGGAACAGCAGTTTCAGGTGAGTAGATATCAGAAGAAAGAGCAGAGCTTGGACAATTTACGGATCCTTAAAGTAAAAAGACCCCCCCCCCCCCCATCTAGAGTAGCCCAGACTCCATCCATTACAGTTCCATTGACAAACAGTGATCTACTGGAAGGGAAGAAAAGTGATATCCATAGTCAGTGGCATCCAGAATGCAGAAAACTTCTTTAAGTTTGTATTTTTTTTTTTAAACCAACATCAAATTATGCATTCTGATACAGCTGTAAAACAGCCAAATCTTGTTAATCCATATTATCGGCTCATCTCTCTGAACCTTGACGTATGTATGCAGGCTTATGTCACCCATTAGGTTTTATGTTACTAGACTGCCACCTAGTGAATGCTCTTGAAAGGTCCCCATCTGTTTTCCACATGAAAAGCGAGTGAGCAAGGTGTCTCAGCTTGTCTTGTGCAGACTCTTTTGATAGAAACACATTTAGGCACTTGCCAGCAGTAATAGAGAGAATGACTTGTAGGCTGCCCATAGGAGTGAGTGTGAGTGTGTGTGGTTGTTTGTCTCTATGTAGCCCTGTGATGGGCTGGTGACCTGTCCAGGGTGTACCCCTGCCTTTCACCTGAGAGAGAGCTGGGATAGGCTCCAGCAGATTCCCATGACCCTGGTTAAGGAATAAGCAGGTATAGAAAATGGATGGATGGATGGATGGATGGATGGACTCGTAGGCTTGTAAAATCCACTGTGGAATCCAAACAGTTTCATTTGGCTGCGTTTTAGATCGCATGAAAACAGCTGAAGAAGAGAGGTTTTTCAGTACGGGAAACTGTTCAGAGATTAAGATTCGTCACCTTAGACTAATCATAATACAGGAAAATATAAGCTAAAGGAGCGAAAATAGGCATTTAATAAACAGGATGCTGTATCAGCTCCGATTACGACTGCAGTCTACCCATATGTCACCCTCAGATTTTTTTTAACTTTTCTTCCTCTCTGCATTCTTCCAAGGAAAAAGCAAAAGTGCACTTTCCATTAGTCCAATCCACAGCCAGTGCAATAGCTGTCTAATGTAAAAAGCAGAGGCAGTAGCTGTTGTTAAGCCTTCAGAGAAACTGAAATTACTCAGCATAGCTTTTATTAGGTACATAAACCACAGTGAGTTGGCTTCCTGGTGTGTCTGACAGAGACTCATAATAATTGTCATAACAAAAAAGAAAGGATCACTGGGTGTATAAAAGAAGGAAACGTTCAGGAGCACGACAGCCGAATAATATCAAAAAGGTCAGAGACACATTGTCTACCAGTAAAAGAACCGTTACCCCTCCACTGAAGCAGAGCTTTTTGATGTTGTCTTAGAACAGAAACTACAGTGCATATTCAGTTTGTACAAACGGGGATAGTTAGTCCAACTTTTTTGTATCCGTAAGAGCCAGAAAATGAAAAAGCGAAAGAAACATGAGCAAGACATTGTGAGGATTTTTGTTTCCAGCCCGGCACTGCCACTTGGCAGTCCAAACAGAGATTTTGTGTTTTGTAGCCAACATTTGAGCTTAACTTGAAAAGAAGTAAAAGAAAGAAATAATATGTATGTACGGAACCAAACAATTTTCAGACAGTTTTCAGGAATTCCGATAATTTTATATCTCTTATTCATCATCAGGAGCCATCAGATTTGGATCATTTTTAACAGACCGTACATTTTGTCTCCCAAATATGCAGATGGAAGTCCCTATCTCGTAGAACTGAGTAATGACTAGCCTGGGTAAGTATTGTTAAGGGACTGTTACAGAAGACCCAATGAATTGCACAGCAGGGGCTAATTGAGAAAGAGACTGAGGCATGATTGTTGCATTCTCCAGAGATGGTTTTTGTCTGAGGCCAGACTAAGGGGGAACGTCGCCTTATCTCTACTCTGATTACCATGCTTCAAATGCAGATTACACTCGTAAGTATTACTAGGTTACAGATATTATTTATTAAAAGCAACACTGCCTGGCAACTGGATTACTCTCTTAAGATTAATCAGACTTCTTATTCATTCACATCATTTCAGATTCTGAAATGGATCTTAATAATAGATGAACTATAGAACAACAGAAAAGAGGGAGAAAATAACAGTTAAGTGCCATGCTGGTTCTGGTTTTTAATGATGTGCTGCAGTGATGGGTTATTTTTGCAGGCTTAAATCAATTAAAGCATTTTAAGGGATGGATTACCCAGCATTTTACTGTAAGCATATATTCTGGGAATCTATTGAACAATGGCATTTGTATAGACATAATTTAATGAACATCTGGTTTTCAGAGGATGCCTAATGATTTCACATTCATCTTCCTCTAAATGGCTAAAGTGCACGCAATTACGTTCTTAATTAGCTGTGAATATGTTTCTGTCAATTGCAGTGATTCATCTCTTAAAAATTAAATGTATCATGTGATTTCAGCAAGGCTGTATTGGTTGTGATTTTGGTACAAGTGTATGTTTTCTGGGTAAAAAGTTCTGTCATTACAACATAGGTCTTGCTGGGGAAAAAAAAAAAAAAAAAAAAAAACCTTTCATAATTCTAGATATTGCTTTGTTCTCTCTGCTGCAAAAGGAGAAAACTGGATTATCTTAAAGCAATATTCATTCTCTCCCTATTCACGACATAAAAAATTTAATGACAGGAACACAGATATATTTAATCATTGGGCTTCCCAGCCCAGCCGTTAAACCCTGCTGTCTGCTGAAGCAAATCAAGAGAATATCTAGCTCCCTAATGAATACTGTTTGGCACTTCCCAGTCTCCGAGACCTTTTGGACTTCTCAGTTTGGTGCTGACAGTCATTTCTTATGACCCAATCACTAATTCCTCATTAGAAATGATGAGCTTCTTCATAACCTCTCTTTGGAAAAGGTTAGGCCTGGGTCCAGAGAAGAGGTAGGGAGTCATTCATTCCGAACCAGAAGGAAAGCTTCACAGGACTGCAGCTATTGATTAGGGGCTTCAGGTTACCTTTCCACCAATGTAGGGGTCTGCACTGCAGCATACTAAGCTGATGTGTAATCAATGACTCATACCACAGCCGGCCTCTGTGCACAGACCCGTCAAATTATACAGTAGACATCCAATATCTGACATAGTGTGTTTTTAAAACTGCCTTCTGGAAGAATGACACACACAGCAGCACACCAGCAAAGACACATTGGACAGTGCGCGAGCTGAACAGTATACAAGGATGTGCATAAAAGTCCAAAACCTTGCACACTCACAAACAACACCGATATACCATCTCACATGCACATGCACACTGTCGGGCATGCACAAACAACCATCGGGTCCTGCAGGGCTACTTTGATTTTTCTCCCTCTGTCCAGATGAAATGTTTATCATCTCAAATACTCTGCAAAAAATATACAAGTTATAAAACCCAATCCTTCTTAGAAATGGTTGCCTTTGGAGTCTGGTGAGCGCCAGCTGTGAGACGTGGCCTATCTGTGCACTTGGCCGAGCAGCGGCTCCAATGTGCCCTCCTCCTCCTCTTCACAGAGCTTAATGATATGCACAAGCACACTCCGGGGCCAGCTTCCCAGAGCATTTAATCCACAGAGATATGATACTATGCTGGATGTTGTGTCATCCATCACAATCTCTCTCCTCTCACCCTCTGTATAGCATCATACCATTTGCACAATGTTTGATTAGGTCCTTTGTTATCTATTTATCTGCCTGTCCGTCTCATCCATCTGCTTTTAATTGATGGAGTAATCCTGCTTTTTAAAGTTTGAAGACTTTGCCAAAGTCTGTGTTTGTTGTTTTTACTTAAGTGTGCATAAGGTAATAAAGTGATCATTGCAGAACTAACCTCCCTGGAGATATCTTCCCAGTCCAACAGTGGTTTAAGTTCTGGTGCACTTTTCACTTTGAATTTCCATTTAAAAAGCGTATGTGCCTGTATGTAACTTTTCTTTGTCTGCTCAACCTCATGGAGCAAAACACGTAAAAGCTTTCATATCATTTAATATTACGCACTGATAACGAGTATCAAAACGCAAATTAAAACTGACGAAAATAGTATTACTTTTGGTTGATACATAAAATGAGCTATTTATTCTATAAAACATAATAAGTGCATTAGTGCTTTATTCCAAAATGTTTTTGTTTTTAGCAATATAAATTCACCAGATCAATATAGTGAAGTCAACACATGCCTATCAATACAATCCTTTATCCATTACATGGTCCATTACATTGTCCCTATGGCTTCCCGACAAGCCATTAGGTAACAAAATCTTGCAAAGGAAACACAATCTTTCATGTCACAGGCTGGTCAGTTTGGAGCCTTAATCAAGATATGTTGCCCCAACTTCCTTTGGATTTTACTAAGTAGTGTGGAAGACAAATGGATAGCCATTAGTAGTGTATTACATATAAAAAGTACTTTGTTCAACAACCATGCATTTTTCTCTCCACTTGTCAAGTGTAATTTGGTGACAATGAACAAAACACGGAAAGCCTATTCTGTTCTGATGTCGGCTGTGTGGTGTTGACAGATTGGCACACTGAATGCATCTGCCTCTTGTTTCTTCTACAGAGGCCCACCACCGTGCCACCCTGCTGAGCAAAGGTTCACAAAAACACCTCGAACAGATCAGACGCAAATTATCACGTCAAGATATATTAATTGCAACGATCACTGAAAGACTAATGGTTACCACTGTCAAAATGCATAGATTCGCAGACACAGAAGCACAACCACATTTCAATGGGTATCATATACAATTATCTGTTGTTCTCTGCAAGAATAAATGTCAAAGTGGAAACACACTGAAATCCAAAAAAACAAAAATGATTTGAACGTGTCGACTGCGAGCCATGATTCGAGAATAATAAGACACTGGTGGGGAAGTATTTCTGAGCTTTTTATAATAAATTTAATTATCCATGAAAAGATTTATGATTTACGCTACTAGACCCTCTATTTGGAGCATATACTATGGTACATAAGTAAGATGTGGTCATATTTTGATACAGTGTTTCTGCAGGAACTAGTACCAATACATCACAAATGTAGATGAAGATATGTCTGTGAATTTATGTTTTATGTCATCGTCAAAGCCATTACTCCTTATTATGTTTTATTTACAAGGTGTGGATGTGGATATCCAGCATGTGAATTGGGCAAATAAAATAATATGCACCTAATATTTTGTATATTCAATGCTTGACATCATATATAAAAAGTAAACTGCCCAATGTATTTCGACATTTATGCTATTATTTTATGGCAATAACTGAACTATTTCTAATCCACACTCTAACGATTGCATCATTTCTATAAATATTTGTTACATTTAGTGTTGTTGCATGAACAGCTTTGCAGAATAGCAAACAGAATATTGGATTGTCTCTGCTGGGGTATGAGTAACTCTGGTGTACGCCCTGAGGCATGGGTATGACAACAGAGGTAAGAACAAACATTTTTACCTCCTCTGAGCCTCTGCACTGCATCCTTGGCCAGTTTAGTGCGCACAGGGCCCCCTGCGAATTCACCGTGTGATACCATTGACACAGATTATAGATTTTACCTGCTTAAAAATATGCTATGTGGGAGCGTGGAAATGTCAGGGAAGGCACCCAGGCTCTGAGATTTACTGGGAATTTATAGATCACCAAATGCTGCTCTCTGAGGAGAAAGAGAGGGTAGTCCATGCAAGAGGCTCGTCAGAATGCAGCCACTGTTTCCCATTTCACCCCGAGCAAGAACTGATATCTGGCAAATTTGCATATACATGTATTTGCACAGATCCAATCAAACGTCAAGGTACCAGCACAATTCCAGAATTCAAAGCGAAATACCAACCAGTGTTTCAGCTGTAACTAATACCCACAGCCCAGGGACGTGGAGGGGAGTGCGCTTTATCTTTGGAACAGATAACATTTAAACCACAGAGGAGTTTTAAGAAGATGGCATATAGCAGCACAGGTCAGGCCACTTGCTCTTGTTTCAGCTGGAGTGTGTCAAGCAGGCAGAACAGAATAAGGGTGGACAAGCTATTGTGTCATGTACCATTCAGTTCAGTAGGGCATCTGTTTATGTGTAGTGTTGCTTACAGTACATCAACACGTATACCTGTGAATCGCAGTATAGAAAATATAAAAACCCTGTGCTGCTCATTTTGTCAGTCTACTTTCTTGGACAGTACATCAGTAGCCAGTGAACACATACTGTAAAACCAATATACATCACTTGTTAAAATCACATAAAATCAAAGTGTAATGATTGTTCAAAAGCTTTTTCCCCTAGAAATACAGTTAATGAATGTGGAGAAACACAGTGGAAGAAAGGAAATGGAACAGAGGTGAGTGAAAGAATATATTAAACCATGAATGGAGAGATAGAGGAAAAATATTCCTCATTCGCAGCCTTCAGAATGTGTTATTAGGGAATGATTTCAACAGGCTCTTAGTAGCTCTCATTAGATGGTGTATCAAACCAGAACAAAACTCACTTCTCCTAACTATGTGGAGGAAGTGGATTGGAAAATTAAATGGGGAGAGGAGAGTGAGGGAGCAGTCTCTGCCACGCTCTTGTCACAGTGCCCCTGCTCCTACTAACAAGTCCGCTCAGTCGACTTGCACTGAAAGTCATTCACATGGTCTTTAATTTCACTTCATTGATTGGAATTTAAAGCCCCGGGATATAGCAAGGAAGACATTAAGATTATCTATTCCCTAAACCATGCGCTGAACATTTGTTTTTAAATTGTGTTACATTATGGCTGAAACCTTGTCTTTTGAGTTTGCAGCCCCAAAACTTCAGAAACTTTATAAACTGAGCCTGCACACACTGTTGGGTACTATATGAGTGCCTGCCGGTTCTAAAAAAGTATATATTTATATATTGCATGCTGCAGATCAAGAAAAGTAACATTTCATTAATCTTGACATGCTGTTCTTGCTTGATGCCAGATGCTGGGGACACAAGCTGTCGAAACAATAGACATGCTCTCAATGCTTACTTTCCCCTTTCCCGTTTTTCTTTGTTTGCACTTCCAAAGACAGCATTACATCTGTCAGCAAGACATGATTTACATAAACATCAAACTATTCTTCTGAGTATCTGTCAGGGAAACTCTTGAGACTTGCAAAAATATTAGCATTTCAAGGTTGCATTTACACTATGTTCATATCTGTTTTGCATATACTATTTTTGTATGTTTTTAATTTACAGCTATTAGGCTGCTTATGTATCTGACCAAAGATTTTAAACATGATCATTACTTGGTCATTAAAAAGGAATAATGTTAGTTTTCAGCGTATGGAACAACGAAACACAGCCTAAAATACTAGAGTCCATAACTTGTGCGGTAAGATGCAAGGAAAACATTCAAAAACATTCAGTATCCAGCTGGTGATAAGAAAATCAATTGAGAAAAGAAATATAAACAGTATTCCAATTCACTTCACTCTGCAACTACACGCAATCACAAATTGAAATGGAAATTGCACTTTGAACAAGTGCATGGCGATTTTATGGATCACTTTTGCCACTGATTGTATATCACTCATGTAGTCCAACAGCTTCAGCATGATGGGGCTGCTATTAACAACAACTGTAAGAAAATTTCATGATGGTTGTCAACAGTGTATATATATATATATATATAAAAATTTTAGTGTATTTTGTCTTTGCATACACATGCTTGTGTTGTGTGGGCAGAGTGTCACATCTGAAAGAGGCAAAAGTGACACTTGTTTCCATTTGCATGATTAGTTGTTACTGCTAAATGGTGTTGAGCACTGGCCTGGAATTATAGTTGTACAGAGAAGCAAATGACCAGCTTGACTGACTGCTTTTAACACCTAAGGAAAAGGAATGTGAATAACAAAACTTGCATTTATGTAAACAGCTAATCTCTGACTATTTTGAAAAAACTTATTTGTTTTGCCTGTTTCTAGGGTCACTTCACCATTCCTCAATCTTTGTTCTATGGGCTACTGTGTGAACAAGACACACAAAAATAAATGCATTTAAAAAAGAGCACTAATACCTCAACTAACTTACCCTGTATCAACAAAAAAAAAAAAAAAAAAAAACTGTACTGCACAAGGATAGAAGAGTACATCATATGAGTGACAGACAAGACCTGAGCAAACATCCTGCTGGATTTACAAAATGTAGTTGCCTGAACGTTTATCTTAAACATTACACTTCAGGTAATATTTACATCAATACTCCCTATATATGTGATATTTTGCTGCACCATAAAGATCAATACTCTATGAATTTTTAAGTGCATCTTAAGGGATAGGGATAACCTATGACCTATGGCACAGACAATTTTATTTGAGCCTGTAGTCTTTCTCAAAACTTTTGACTATGTTTGAAGTACCAAACCTATTTGACAAGATGCATAGTGGTGATCCTCAGTGTGCCCAGTAGTATCAGAATTTCAATCCATAATTTTTTTTTTTTTGCACTTTAAATGGACCATATTTCTTCTGATTTTGTTACTCATTTAATACAATTTACAATTTATTTGTTCAGCCAATTGAAGCAGGTAACAGGTGAACCTGTCCATTGGAAGTAAGGCTAAGAGATTATTGCCCCTGATTTCTTAAAAACATGGAGCAGGAGAAATATGTTAATGTTGTGCCAGGTTTGAGTTGAGCTTCAGCACTGTACAGTTCTGAATACGAATATACCTGCTGCACATAAGACTGGTCAACTGGAAGTCTAAATTCTGATTCAATGATGGCTGATGCAACACCTCATCCTGACTGTCCAATTTCAGGAACGATTCTAATTAGTTGAATACCAGTCTCATTCTGATTGGTCAATTGTAAAACAGATTCTGATTGGTCAATTTAAAAGCAGAATTCTGATTAGAAGATTCAAAGCATCATTCCGATTGGTCGATTTGAAGACATTCTGATGGGTCGATTCGAAGCTGATTCAAAGCCTCATTCTGATTTCCTTCTTTCACCACCACAATACCATCTTTCATCCCCTTAGTGAGCATGTCACATTTTTGAAACATGTCACCCAGTGCAGTATGGCCCAGCTAGTTGATTTTATAGGTTTCAGATAATAGCGGAGTTCTAAGGCACAGACCCATAAGCCAAACCAGGTTCTGCACTTACAGGTATTACAGTGAGTACACCACATTCATTGTTGCTTTTAGTCAACGAATTGCATTTTTGTAAAATAAAAATATAGTAATTAGTTCTGGGTTTACAAGAACATAACAGATTTTGAGATGTTTGAACCCCATTGTATTACCACCTGTAATCACCTGAAAAAAGTCCCTACTTAGTTCATGTAATGAAAACTTAGTTGCTTCCACTTTCTGATGAAGCTCAAACGTCTTGCACAAAAAAAAAAAAAAAAAAAAAAAAAATTATGTTTACATTAGTAAAATGTTGTGGGACCTGCAAAGCATTGAGTTGAGTAATTCTTTCCTGCCATGAAAAAGAAGTTAAACAGACAATGCTGACTGCAATGCTTCAAAAAAAGCAATGCTGCAAAAAAAAAAAAAAAAACGTGGGATCGTTGCAAAAATGTGATAGGCCCAACAGTAGAACTGTCATCTTCCTTTGTGTGAAAGCAAAAAATAAACAAAATGGCCAGTAACATTTATTGTTTATGAAGCACCTCTTGCTTATAGACTTACAGTACCTAAAGATATAAAATGAGTTTGTTTCAGGATTAAATCAAAATGTGTACATCAACAAATGAAACTGTTAGAATCAGTCATGCCTCCTTTTAATGTGATTGTATTACCATTCACTTAGACTCATTAGCATATGTTTCACGCAGAATATCATATTTGACCCAACCTGTCACAACTTTGACTTAACCATACTAAATGTCCAATTACAAAGCCTGACAAAATGAATGGGTTCACGCTGTCCAAAACTAATTGGGTGCCTTAAATCATAACATTTACAAAAATTGAAATGTTTATACATGCAACTGCCTAATTCCAAAAACAGTATAAGCCATGGAAGAACAACTAACAGCTCAACACCTACATTGACATCTTTTAATTTTGTCAACCAAAGACAAGCAAATTCTACTTCAGTCTAAGAGAAAGAGCAACAGTCCAAAAAAATGCTTTTAATAGTGTTTAAAATCAATATTATGATGCAAATGTAGCATTGAAAATTATGTAGAGTATAGAAAACACAACAATTTACCTGCCCTTCAGAAAACAATGCTTGCCATCTTTGTGCTACTTGTGCAACAAGTGGTTTGTGTCTTTTCTTCAGTGCCCAAGCAGTGAAGCAACAAGGTAACAAGTCAGGGTTTTATTTTTTCTAAAAATACCAACGGTCAATGCAATAAATAATACATTTGATTACTAGGCCTATAATAATCGCATCATAACTCTACTCAAACAAACAGCTACTACAGACATGAACTGAAAATAGTGATCTAACACTATGAGGGAACATCTATAGTGGTTTGGCCAAACCAAAATAAACGATAGGTAGATTTTATGGACACCAACTACAACTAAATAAAAAGCAAAACTGACTGAAACCAAAATCACCCCCATGACATAAGAGCAGATAGTTCAATCCATGAGGATGGCTTCAGTGTTAGTATTTAAGGCTCCTTCACCCTAAACCACACCTTTTGCACTACCCCAGAAAGAACATCACCCCAGAATGCATGATCCGAGCAGCACTTTTGCTTGAAAATGAACAGACATCTTTGGGGACCTCAGAGATCTATATTAATCTTGTTAAAAAGGGGTATAATATGTCACCTATAAAGGAAACAACCCAGTGATTCTCTTTTTTGGTGTTGGGTGACAGACAGCTAAAAAGGAAGGTGTCTCTATATGGAAAAAATTATTGTATACTGTATGTTGAATAGTTGATCGCAGGCACTATTGTCTTAATTTGAATTCAAATATGTATGGTACTCTTTCTGTATGTGTTAATTTGATAAAGAATTTTCAGTTTCACAATGAAAATTCCAATTATCAATAATAAATTAAAATCTACTGACATGACACAAAAATTGTTTTTGGAGATGGCAGTCATTAAATTCATTGCACAGATATTATGGACAAGGATTCCCATGTTCCATCTGAAGAATTTAGGGAACTTAGTGTAGTCAAAAATAGGCCACTCCTCTCAGACTTTGATACAGCATGAATTTTGTGTAACACATGATTTCCAGGCCTTATCATTAACTCAACCTTTCGTGAGTTTCCTTATCAGAAAGAGGTAATACATGTTGGGATGGGCAGGACTATAATCCCTGTGGATACAGTGAATCTACATTGGCAAAAGGACAATAGTAATGATATTCACCTAATCTCTCTTGACAGATTCAGGACATGCTTTTCATTAACACGAAAGTGGATAAGAGAGCAATAAGCACTGTTTCAGAGTTTACCTAAATCCTTCAAAGCTAACTGAGATTCATATGCTGGTGTCACCTGTCTCTGTCTGCTTGGGTTTAAGCCAATGCAGGTACCTTATTTACAAAGCACTTTGACATACTTTTTCAGTTATATAGCAGGGATGTAGTTAATTTCACAGTTTTCTATGCAAACTTAAACTACATTCAGGCTTGTTAAAATAAAGAAGAAAATACTGCGAATCTGTTTTGTACTTTAATGAGTGTTTTTGAACTTCAGTGTGAATCAAAAAAACTTATTGTAAAATCGTCACTTTCAAAAAGTCTGAAGAAACACTCCCTATTTCAAACGAATTTCGGTTTTCTTAATGTCCTTACTACTTCTGTAAAACTGTCTGTATAATCCCACTGCCCATGCAGCTGAAGTGTTATATACCTGGTCGATATAAATATTTTCAAATAAAAACATTAATGAACTGATGATTTCATCAGATTATGATCTTTTTCAGATTAATCACAAGATTCTGGTTTCAGCCTGTAAAGCATATCTATTTTCCAGACAGCTTTTTTTATTGCATCAAATTCTGCTGTCAATCATTCATGCTAAGAGCAAGTGTTTTTCAAACACTGCCTATCTCATTTAATCAAAAAAAAAAAAAAAAAACTTCTCATTTTTTGATGTCAGCAGGAAAGTTAATCAGATGAATCTCTAAAAGCAGATTTTTCTCTTTACGTAAAGTGAAAAGGAGTCAGTGGAGTCTCTATTCAGATTGCAAAGGAGTTAAGAGGGAGGATAGCACTTATTTTTCTTTTTAATTAGCTTCATCTGAGGAATTATCCAGCACTAATATAATGGCTCGATTCATCTCCCACACCATCTGGTGTGAGAGGAGTGTACCTCTGGAGCTGATTGCTTTCCCCCAATGCTGTGTCGGGGTAATAGGCTGTTCAAAGGCTGCTCTGGGCTCGGACAGCTGAGCAGAGGTGGGGCAGGAGCAGCTGTCCTTGGCGCCATCACCTGCTGCCTGTCAGAAAGCTTTCAAATATGGTCCATCCATGCTCTAAGTGTATGTATCTGTGCGTATGCGTGTGTGCTTGTGTACATGTGCAACATACTTGAGAGTCAACTCCAGGCAGGGTGCAAATTTCATCCTCTTCCTGAAGAAAACTGGAGAGAGCGAGAAGGAGACAGAGTGCACATCAATAGGACTCATGAACAGCTGGAAGAGGCAAGACAGGTGACAAATAAGCAGTAGAGTCTGGTGATGATACATGCACTTCAGTTTGCTTGCACTTCTGCACCTCATGTCAAATGACAGCCAAAAAAAGCATCATTTGCTTTATATATACTGCTTTTTGTTAAACTGCTCACAAGCCTGGCTGTCGGTAGTATTTCAAACACTTCAGCTACTGTATATGTCAACATACACAACTTTTTTTTGGTAATGTCGGTGACATTCATAAGTTGTTTAAAAGACTATTTGTTGCAGTGACTGTGGATCCTATGACAGCTTGGCAACACCTGGAGTGCTTAAAACCCATCTGACTGTATAGTGCACCAGTGGTGTCTCTGCATCACAGACACCTGTAGACTGTAACTTGCTTTTGGTCAACAAACTTGTGGTGTAAAGGTATTTCAGTTCAGCTACAGAGTGACAGACCAATAAACAAACCTGCATCTCATTTTGGAGTTCCTCATTTTAGTGTTTTGTTTTTTTGTTGTTTGTTTGTTTTTTGTTTTTTTTACTTATCAATCCTGTCTCAGCAAAAAATAAAAAACCCTGATGAGCCCACAGTGCACTACCCAGCATAACAGACAGAAACTGGCAGGTAAACATTTGGCAGCTGATAAAAACAAATATTTCTTCTAGGATTCAATGAAGAACAAAACAGAGGCAAAAGGAGGGTTAATATTGGAGTTACATATGTTAAGTTGTTTGAAATACGATTCCCAAAAAATGCTGAGGTTGCATCATGTCTGCTAAATGTGTAAAAATCAACTATAAATAAAACAACAGTTAATGTAGGTTTAAGTAACAGAACATCGTCCACCAGTTTCATTGGATTAAAAGTAGTCAGGGACATTTTATCTATCAAAAGATAATCACAGAAACTAATATAAGTTTTCTAACTTTCTGACAAGCCACAATGCCAACACAGACACTTAAGCCTCTGCCTTCCTCTTTCATGTTAGATGCTATGAACTGCAACCCTGTTGACGCAAGGATGAGTGGTTATGCAAAAGGGCACTGCTCTGTATTAGTCTTCATCAACTACAACAAATACCTGCAAAAGACCACATAGAGAAAACATGTAATTAAATGGAGACACATTGACTGAACAATGTTTTGCACAGGAATTGAGCGTGTGTGTCTGTGTAGAGGGGAAGGGGTGGGGAGGTGAGGGTTATTGAGGGTATCTTATCTAACAGTTGAGCAGCTTTATGGCTTCTAATAGGCACCCTGTCAGATTGAATTGTAAATATGGAGCATCATTGTGCATTCAGAGGTGTGTACATCCTCTGCTTCATTTACCAGATGCTAAGTCATGACCAACCCGTTTATTGCACCGTGCAAACCACAATTAAAATGAAGAGAGGCTCACAAGGAAAAAGTCATTTACCTTAGTCCGAGCTGCACTTACACACCAGACACAAATTTCACTGTTACTTCAAAACTTTCCATGCATGGAGCACATTATCATTTGATTTCCATCCAGAGTTCTCAATTAAAATTATACAGAGGTTGCATTTCATTACCTAAGCTTGGGGCAATTTGCAGGCCATTAAGCTCCTACCTGTATCACTGGAGATGTTTTCGAGGTGAACATCTGGGGTTGAGGAGGCAGAGCATGAAATGAAATGCCCCTGGCTCTCTTCTCTGCCTTTTGTCCAAAAAAGGCCAAGGGTATTAGAATGATATGCATATTAAAAAGCATGTTTCTACAAGATAGAACAAATTGGTCAGACCAACAGAAAATCGACATATATATGTATATACTGCTATCTAATGTAGATAAAACTTTTAAATTACCCTTTTCAAGGACAAACATTCAGTGGCTACAGTGGTAATATTACAACTAGAATTAAGAATAGAATTTATTGTATGTCTTATTTTTTTCACTGAACAGTAGACAAAGGTCTGCTCTTCCTGGCAGTATAACTATGGAAGCCACCAGAAAAGATGCACATTGAGCTGCAGAGTGACATAACTGCCAACCCACTGCCGCACTGACTTCTATGTACACAGTTTTAAACAGGTGGCCACAATGTTATGGTTTGCATATATAAAGTATATGTATGTGGGCTTCTTGTTCTTCATCACAAACATTATTATTATGGTATTAGGATGAGGAGGAGGAGGCTTGACCCAGCATGAATTTGGTTTTAAAACACCCTGGACTTGTCACCACTGAACACTTTTCACTGGTATCTTATTCTAGAAGGCCTATAAAAATGCAAAGTGTTTCTTACTGAATTCCCCATAAGGGATCAAGAATCTCTATAAAACTGTAATTGATTTTTGTGCCATGCAAAAATAAAGACTTACCATAAAGAAACTACCCTTATGAGACCTTTTAAGAATAAGACCTCATTACACCTTGGATGTAATGTTTTTCTTGCTAAGTCATAATTTAAAATACAAACAAATTACATTGCTGAATGAGAAAATGTAATTTGGTTGGGAATATAATAAAAACTGTAGGATGATTATTTTCTGGAATTCTGTGATTGAGATCTCGTATATATTCCATGTGCATACTTTGCTTAGGGTGAGATGAGACAAAGAATACAGTAGAAGATTAAAAAATATATAATCATATCAGACTTTCATTTGAAGATATTTAAATGCCACTGTGACAAAGGTTCCACAAATGTCTTACAACTAAATGTTATTCTTGTACTAAAAGCATAAATTCTTCACCAGTAATTAAAGACATTCATTAACCTGATGTGGGATGCTTGGCCTCCATTTCAACACAGCCAAAGTTACATTCTTGAAGTTGCATGCAATGGCAAACTTTTTTTTTTAATCAGTTACTGATTAGGTAAAAATATGTGAGGTTTACTGTTTGCCCAATGTTGTATTAATTTCATGCTGCCTCTACATAATCAGAATAATTAGTACTGCATGCTGAGGTTCAGCTATCACGCCTGAAGGCTTTTAGGTCAGATGATAAGGTTCCTGTCTGTCAGGATCAGGGACAGAAAGAAGGCCTACTGCAGGAAGCTGTAACAAAGGCTGCAGCATAAAAAACCAGAGGGGTGTGAAGGTGCATAACGAGCATCAGAGGCCACAAGACCAGCAGTCAGGTGACTCGGAGATGAACAGCCACAGAACTGACCAATTGACTTAATGTATTCTTTAATACATTGGATGTAGAGCCCAAATTCACCACTCTCCTGCCTCTCTCCAACATGACCCTGCCACCACTCCTGACTCCAGGGTCACCTCAACAGACCAGGTGAGGATAGGGCTGAATAGACATCACCACACAAAGACTGCTGGCCCTGACAGAATCAGCCTAAGAATGTTCAAAGCTTGTTCCCTACAGCAATGTGGAGTACTCCAGCGAATCTTTAATGTGAGCCTCCACTATAACAGACTACAAATACCTACTTGGACTTTAAACTCTATGGCACTTCTACTGGTGGCCTCATAACATGGCTCCACATTCTTGCTACTGTGCAGAATCTGCTTGCAAAATGCATAACAGAAGAAATATGTCAGTCTATTGGTTGGCATATTGGTGATACTTTGGTTTTACTTTTGTGAAGTGGCAGGATGTTACATATCCTCCATCTTTGCACACAATATGTAACTATACTAGCAGTACTGTCAGTGCTATGATTAGTGCTCATCGCAATGCATAACTGCTTCTGTTCTTTGTACACTCTCAGTAGAGAGTTATTGACTGAAGTCAAGCTATTTGTATTTATTGTGTTGGTGTGGTTCTTTCACTACTTACTCTCCTTTGAGCAGAGAGCAGCTGTAACACTGCAAAGCAATTTCCCTCTGGGTTTAATAAAGTTCTTTGAATCTTGAATATTGAATGGTATTTATGGAAGAGATCACACAAATGGATTAGAACAATTGAGTCATCATCGCTATCTTTCATTTCATCTGATTTAGCATTTCTCATTACATTTGACAGCATGCTGTCACGTGTAAAAATTACATTCCCTGGTTTCCTTTATGTAAGAAGCAATATCTATGCAAAGAGCTGTTTTATCAAGTGTTACTGTGCTTTCTATAGAGTGGTACCCTTTAATCTTCCGTACTCAAAGGAAGTGAAAAGAATAAAAAGCCAGTCTAATATCTTTTGTTAAAAAAAAAAAAAAAAAATGAAAACACATAGCAATACCCACACTTAGTGGAGGGCAGCTTTGGTGTGTCTCTTTTCACACTGCTGTGAATAATAACATTTGCTTGTTGGGGATTATAGGTCCTTGCTACAGGGTGTTCCAAATATTTTTGCTTATGACAGTCTGAAATGGCTTTCAGTTTGTAAAATAACTGCAGAATTGCTGTCTAAGTCATGTAGTGAACATTTGAAGATCACTTTCCTCAACACTGTGAGGCGGCTGCTTTAAGAGATCCCCAACACAAACTAGCTTTTCATTTCTGTTATCATACTCCAACAGTATGGGGATCTCACTGGAGATTTGTGTGGTACAAGTTGTATTCTAGATGATATGCAGTAATCAGGCCCTTTGAGTCTCCTTCTGTCTCTCTTCCCACTTCTTTCTCTCTCTCCAGTCTGTCTCTCACTCTTTCCCCTGCCCTCACTAAAGCTGGTGAGCACTCAAGTTTTGCAGTGTTTTAGCATTACATCATTCAACATGGCACACTATTAAGCTTTTGGGAACTGGGAAGACAGCCCAGGCCTTCAGATTTGTCATAGCATTGAGCTCCATTGTTGCACTGAACAGATGAATTGCATGCTGACCAAACCAGCACTAAGCTAGGGGTAATAATTAATGTACAGTTCTCTCTTTCTTTTTTTTTTCCTCTAATAAAGCACATGGACAAGGGGTGACACCGCAAATAGTTGTCAGATTTTGTCCCGTTTGTGTCAACACCGGTGGCATATATTTATTCTGCAAGGGGCACGGCCTGCATCCATCTATCTCTCCATCTGCCCATATGATATTCCATCCAGGTACGATGTCATGGCGACGCTTAGTTATGCAGTGGAATTTATTGTCTGCACTGCGGCAGATTACCATTGCTTAACATGCCACACAGGAGACTTAAAGAGGCAGCACTTTTCACAGTGTTGCATCCTGCTGGCAACTATGTTTGAAAGCCTCAGGCATGCTGGGAAGCCTGGTCTTTATGCATGGTTTCCTATGCTGTCAAGGACATAAGGCATACAGTTAAGTGCAAGAGAAAAGAAGGGGTGACTAAATATATTATAATAATGTCATTCACTATTTTACCCTGGAAATTATTTTTTTTTTTTTATTTGTTATTTAAATGTTTGCTTTCTGTTTTTACAATTTTTTGACAGCTGGTATGTGATGCTGACATTAGTTTGCAGTTTCAGTAAGAAATTGGCATATGCATGAACTATTGAGATTATTAAAGGCCAGCTCACACAGACAGCTCTAGAGAAGTGCTTCTTTGGAGCACTGAAACTTGCTAAAATGTGATGTAGAGGGGAGTCAGGGAAAACACTGTTATGTAATGATAAGATGTATAAACCCACTATTTATAAGGTATGTATATTCTGTTTATTTCACCCAAAGCAGCTTTTATAGCTGGAAACTTGAAACATTTTAGTATTCCTTCCATCTCCAGTCTATAACAAAATACAGATTCCCTCTAAATAATTTAACACCACTGCACGTCAAACAGGGATATCAGGCATGAGCCTCAGGATGAAACTGAAGGGAAAGTTCTTTACCAAGCTAAAGGCTATGTAACAAAAGACTACTCTAAGTAGGCTGAGTACAAGAGTTTTTCCTGAAAAAAACATGTAGTGAGATGAGAATTAATCTTTTGAAGTTATTATCTGCATGCAAATGCTATCAGATTCAGACACAAGCCTACAGGACGATAAGAAAGGTTCAGCTTTTGTCCACCGTGGGCAATCCTCCTGGCAACATGGCTGCCATGTGGGTTTTGCCTGTGTGATGCTGATTGCCTGGGGTTAAGCAAGAAACAAAATGTTCTAAAATTGATTAAATCAACCCTGGTGTGTCTCTGTTCAGATCCCATCTGTAGGTAGTTACAGACTATTGCCTACAGCTGAAACACTGTAGCAGAAGTGTTCAGTTTTACAATATCACTTCATTGTACTTGTACATTATTATTACTTTAAAACTTCCATTTTCTTGTCACATTTACATAAACTGGCATTTCATCCCTGCATGTGTGCAGTGTTTGACTGTACTGATTTAAAGTAGGTTTCAGATAACATGTCTTTCACTATGAGCTTTTGAATAAAACAAGTAAAATTAAGAAGAATATGGAGGATTTAAAGTGATTTAAAAATAATCTGTTACATTTTTACATGAATTTTTATTACTCAAATCACTTGTGTCTGACAGAACTTTCTTGGGAAAATCCTTTGGTCCCATTAGTTTGAAACTTGAATAAACCAATCTGTGATAGTTTTGGTTTCAACAAGACCAGCTCCCATTTTGATTTTTGATTTGTGACAATGTTCAAAAATCCTATGTTGACATCCTGAGAAGAGAAAAATCTTTCAGTAGCAAGTACTACAACAGATTTCCTCCTCTTTTGAGGATCTAGCGTGTGCGTGCATGCCTTAATGCAGTCATGCACATTTTACAGAAAACTGGCACCAGATGACAGAATAAACAAGTTGAAGTCAAAAACCAAAAGAACCAATTTTTGACAATAACACATTGTGAATATAGTGTTGTAAATGCATACGATTTGAAACTGTTTCCCTATATCATTATTGTTTTGACATCAGAGAGAGCCCTTACAATTTCTTTCTCAAAAGTAAAAGCAAATTATGAAATACATTCACTAATTTTACAAAACATTATGCCAAGACAGACACACTGCAAATAAACACTGCAAATCACAACAATGAAAATAATTAGAAGTAGCCTGATATACTTATTGCTCAACTGCAAACATGACTTCTTATATTAATCACTAGTCTACTTCACCTTTGTTATTTAGCATATGTAAAAATATAAAACAAGGCATTATGGTTTAGCAAGCAAATAGCCTACACCGAGGAGGCTAACAGCTAATGTTAGCTAGCTAAGAAGGCTCTAGAAGGCTGAGGGCTAAAATAATCAGCCAAATTATGTAACCTTAGCGTTATTATCATAAAACTGGAGTCATGCTGTCTTAGTTGAGTACCTCGCAGTTCTACTCTTCATTTGTTCACAATGACAGAACACAATTTAGCAAACACCATTAACTGCATTTCCTGGGTGGACTTGGTGGCCTAGCTAGCTACCTGCTGGCTGGGTGGATTCACACCGGTATTTAGCGTTACCTTAAGGCCTGCGATGGTGACGAGGATCCGGGAAGGTCGGTGTCGCTTGTTTTACGCCAAAATACACCACAGCGGTTTGCGATACGTACCGGCAGAAACTTATTGGGAAGCTATACCGGCGGACTGACGACAGTTTTATCGCGCTTCATGTTGCGTTACGTGATTGGCCACCTGGACGCTTTGCGGGATGACGTCATTTTCGCGAACAAAATAATAAAACGGCAGCTACAGAAGTTATTGTTTTATTATTCCTCCTTTCTATCATGATACACCAGCAGCACCACCCACAGCCTTTAAATTGACTGTAATCAGCACTTTTCACTTTAAACAACAACTGAACCTTATCACCTTTATGAAGGGAGGATTTCTTGCAGGACAGTTGCATTAGGCTGCATTAGTTTTAACTGGGTGTACCTAATAAACTGCCAACTGAGTGTACACATCCCAACCCCCAGCTTTCCCACATTCACAGTAGCATTTGAGAACAAAACACATTTATAGGCTACTGTTCACAAGAGTTTATACTGTGCAATGATAGCATCATATCATAGGGAGTTTTTATGAATTTAGCCTGTCACATAACCAGTTTGTCACACTACACTGTAATGTTCATCACACATACACAGCAGTGTGGAGTCACAGTTACAGAACAGCAAAGTTAAACACAGCAGAGAAGCAGGCAGGTCTTAATATAGAGCTAGTATGTAAATGAATGAAAAAATAAAAGCTATTTACTGCTATTGTTTAATCTTTTGATGATTATTAGACATATTTATCCATTTTAGCATACACTGACTATTCCCACTTGCAGTATTTCTTGTGTTTTCTGTATTTGTAGAAGGCTACAGTTACATAATATTGTAAGCCTGCATCCAGCAGACCTCCAACATGGCTGCATAAACCTGATCCAGTGCGTGCAGACAGGGAACATTTGTTGACTCTTCATCCATTCCAAGGCCCTCCATTATGGCTCTGGATGACAGATGTAGATATGGTAGTGCTCTCCCCCGGGCTGTAAAGCATGAGGCCTAACCTTCCTTACAGCAGAAGTAATGGTCCACACCTTTAATTGTCGTGGGCTGTTCATCTTCACTAACAATAGCAGTAAGCAATGGGTCTGGGAAAGAAAGGCAGTCGTGTCTGACAAAGGAAGTGATTTAGTTCTGGAGGCAATTCGTAAGCGGGTGTTGCAGGGTGTAGGAACTGCAGTAATGTGCCAAGCGAAAGATCACATGGGGTAAAATGCATAGCACACACATTAGTAGGACATAAGCAATGCTGATTTTTTTTTTTTTTTTTACTTTTATAGCAAAGATTTATTTGAAAAAAAGGAAGCAGTAAAATATATACTGTGCATGTCCTTCAAGAAGCTAGAGCTTGTGTTATTGGAGTGGACATGATGTTCTCTGAATTATGGATGTTGCAGAGGCTTAGAAAGTGAGTTGGACAAGAGGAACTTTGTCACCACAGTTGTATCAGTCAGAAAACAAACAACACATCTCATTTAAAGAATTGGGCTGTTTCCGTATGTGATCTTTTTCAGGTTTTGATGTTTCCTCATTATTCCATTTGATGTCAAAACATCATTTGATGCTCAACTTTCAAAAGTCTGTTTTTAGTTCTGTATTTCTTTATTCCGCCCATCCTTCCAAAGAGGCAAAACTGCTGTGAAAAAAAATGATGCCACTGATGGGTCACTGGTTTACTGTCTGAATTAGACACATAAAATAAGGAATAGACGAGTGTAGTTACCAAATTAAAGCATGTTCCCCAGGAAAGTTGAGGCCCATTAAAATGATAGATTGCATGGTGTATGCAAAGGGATGCTTTACACCCACAAAACATTCTAATTGCATTCATTCCTGTGAGAAGCCCACAAATGTTGAATCTAGATTCTCAGGCGTACTGGCAGCAAGCTGCCAGACAGCAGATGACTGGCTTCAAACGAGTAGCGAGGGGGAGAGATGTAAAATCTTGACAAACAGTGAGAGCCAGTGTCCACATCATCTCTCGCCCCTGACAGGCTTCCCCATGCATGAATTCAAAGCTGGTAAAACCATGGCTGGATTCATTTTGATCTGACATCCATCATGTAGATCAGTGTTGTGGTTTCACTGTAGTGTGTCCACGATAAGATGTTTTGGCAATTGGCCCATGACATCTGTTAGAGCCAGTCAAGAGAAACTGGGACCAATTTGGCATTTCTGTCACAAGTTATTGGTGGCTTTTGGCTGTGAGCACTATTCATTCATATTAGAATAGGCACACAAGAACCAAAATGATCCTTTAATGCGGCTGTATTGTAAAGAATGTACAAATAGTTTTTAAATTGAATTTTGAAAAAAAAAAAATGTAAAGCATAAATCCTGTATACAAAGCTTACTGTGTTGATTTTTGAGGTTGCAATCTGTGGTGTGACTGCATTAGACTGTGGGATTTTGTAATATTGGCATTTTTTTTTTTTTCTTTTTTTTTTTTTTTGTTGCCTCTATCTTTACTGCTTTTTCTTCCCTTTACCCTGGAGAGAGTCGGTAAATTGGAAAATTGGGAGGGACTGTAGATTTTGTTCTCTTTTCATTTGTCAGCGGGAACCAGTAAAAGCCTTACAGCCAGTTGCCTCGGGGTAAATGAGTTTTGTGTACTAGTTTAAAACCATTAAGAAATAAACTACATGATATGCTGAAATATTAATGATGATAAGAGATGCAGACTAGACGTGTGTCTAAGAGCTCACGGGGCTCCTCACTGGTAACCACTGTAAACTAGCCCTGCTTGTATTCATGATTAGAAGTAAGTCTCAGATTCTCTTAATACCGGCAATCATATCTAATTATGCAATGAATAAGTTCATAGCTGAACCTGCTTTAATTCCAGTGTCATAGTATTAGAGATAAACTCCTCACAGTATTTCTTTATGGCGGAAGCATGGCAGCATGTGTGTGGAAGGCGTTAGGCAGATGGGTTGTGTCTGATAACCCTCACTCATCATAATGAGACAAGAATGCGCTTCACCAATCTTAGGCCCTGTCTGATGGCAAGAGACACAGTGCCCACTCACACGGGAGGGATCTTTCCCCTCTTCAAAGATAATGAGATGACAATGTATTCAACTATCATTAGATAGAGACAGGGTTTTGGGGGGAGGACAGAGGGAGAAACATACTGCAGCACTTGTCTGCTGCCTTTGATCAGATGAGAAAAGCAACTGTCATTCTTTGTATTAGTGCTGGAGTCATGCAAGCTCAGCTAACTACTTTATCACCGTCACTGTCACTAAATGGCCTTAGTTTGTAGTGTACTTCCTCAAGCAGGTGATTTCTGAGGTTCACCTGAATTGTGCAGGAACACACATCTCTGCGGTTAGATGCTGTCCAACTGGCTGTGTGATATATTAAATCTTTGTCTCTCGCTGAATTCAGTCACTTGCACAAAAAAAATGTTGCTGTGTAAAATCAATTTGCCATCACCTGGGAAGAAAAGACACAACATTTTTCCTGACATGGCACTCCATTGCAAAATGTCAAAAGTGCCATGTTAACAGGCTTATTTAAACAGGTTTGACAAGACAATCTTATTCTAAGTTGACAGTTTGTTGTTGCACTTGTAGAGAGATCCATCTTGTCTTTTGTCCCCATGGTGAAAATGATCCCTTGAATGCTGTTTTTTTATTATTATTCACAGTCTTTCTCAGAACACTGGGTTTTTTTTTTTTTTTGACAAATAAAACATCCAAATTCATTTTTCAGCCATTCTTCAGTAAGCATTAAACCACTGACTGTATTTTGACAGCAAACAATTATGCAGCGTTATCATTTATCTGGCAGACGAAAAATGTAGTTGGTGAATCCAAAATTCTGTGGCTCTAACAAGTTATCTTTGTAATTTTGTAATTTAGGTAAGCTTTTATTCTTCCTAAACATAGAAACATATATTATATAAGAAAATAACCTGGTGCACATATATGTAGTCACAGCCCTCTGTCAATATAGTACAATGTTTGTGACTCATGCTGTGCTGTTGCTTTTTTCTCTCATCACTTTCTATCTCTGTTGATGTCACAAAAAAAAAAAAACTAAAATACGAGGAAGAGCTGCTCCCTCACTCCTAAAAAATATATCAAAAAGAGGCTAGAAGCAGAGCTCAAAAAATAGAACAATCTGTCTACATTTGTCACACATTTATGAGAGATTGTTAAAACTTTTGGGATGGCAAAATGTCTTTAAAATTTGACAAATCATTTTTCAAGTCAGTGCCCATCTTGTTCGTAGGCTTCATGGTCCCCTTAAAACTCAACAAGATGCTCGTTTGAAAGTAAGAGAGGGAGACGCCTTAACATCCAATTTCCCAACATTTCATCATCATGTCTCAATAATTATGCAGGGTTATTATAGCTCAAGTATTTGTCCTTGGCATTCTTAATGCAGGTTGACATTTATTATGAACAGTAATGGTATTGGAGATCTTTGATTTGCCGTTTGCGGCGGTAAGTGTGGTGAGGTGCTTCCTCTGCAGTGCAACAGCACCCTCTCTTGATAATTTATGATATGATTACATCACCATGAAGGAGCATACAGTAGGTTTTTCAGACTAAAATTCAAACTACTAAAATGATTCAAGCAAAAGAAAAAAAAAATAGAAGGATGTATATTCTAAGTACACAACACCCACATGTAATTTGTCTCAAAGCCTGGAGCTCACACAAACTTGTTGGTTTTTCATTGTCTTCATCTTTTTTTTTTTTTTTTTTTATATTCTAAAAATGGAAGTCATTAAGTGTTTGGTTTTTTAAAAAAATCTTCAGCACCTGTAACACAAAACAATTTCATTTGGCATGGAAATCATTAAATGCATGTTTTAAACTCAAGGTATTTGGTAACACCCCACATGTCACCTATTAGTTATTTCTCAAAGTCTTTGGAGATGACTTGCCTGTTTTGTGGTATAAATTTACAAATTTGAGCAAAGACTGAACTACTATGTGATGCACTGCGTTGACATCTTATGATTTTAATTACTGTAAATAATAAATAAAGTGATTGATGTCATGTTAAAAACCTAAAAGGATTACATTGCGTTACATTTTAAGGTTAATCATGAAATGATTCCTGATATGATATCAGATATCTCATAATTCAGATGAAGCAGCTCTGCTTAAGTCAGCGCTGTTCCATCTTACTCGTAAATTATCAGTGAATCTTACCACTTATTAAAATGTAGCAGTCAAATTTCTCCTCTTAGCCTGATCACTGCCATATTAAAGTTTTGATAACATAGTAATGTTGTACTTTAGTGCCAAGCTAATATTTGTAACCAGAATCAGAATTGACAACTTTGAGGCAGTGTATTGCATCATTCTCTCATCACGTGATGCTGACTGTGTTTTTCACTGTTTATAGCTGCAGTTGCTAACCTATGGGTGGCACCTAGACTGAATTGGCAAAGCAGTTTAGTCTTAACAGATGTGGAATTTAAGATTAGGCAATACTGAGCTAACACACAGGAGAAAAACATCAGAAAAAAGGGAAAAGAACAGAAAGTTTTTCTCTCAGTCATAACCACTACAAGGACAAATTGAATAAAGCTGTTTTCATCATTATGGTCTCATGTTTCTGCAGACATTACACTACGTTTCTCAAATTAATTGGACAGAGATATATTGAGATAAATATTCTTCATGTTGTAATATATTCTGAGGAGGTAAACTTGGGTAAAAAGCTATTATCCTTTATTGATTTCCTTTATAAGATCTGACAGGAGGAGATGCAGCAGAAATAAAAAGTTAGAGGAGATTAATCTTTACATCAACTGAGATATTGATTGTGCAAAAGGTGGTGGAGGGTTGGAAGGTGTATCTAATATTTTGTGTTTTTTAAAAACATCTGCAGGTTTGTGAGTAAGAGCTGTATATGTGGACATATAAGGCCATATTTTGTATGTAAAACCATCAAAATCTAGCCAAACAACCAGGAGGAGGGTGGGATGGTGGGACTATGAAACTATTTGGAGGGTACATAATGAAAAAATAGAAAGGCAAGCAATGGCAGTTGGTCCTCAGTCTGTTGATAAAAGAGTGAAAGAACAGAGTGATATTAACAAACATGCTTGTGGATGCTGAAAGAGAACAAAACTGAGGTTAATGCTGACATCAAAGCAGCTTCCAAGTCTGTTTAGTGAAAGAATCATTGGAGTTTACTTAAAGCAAGACAACAAGAGAACCTAAAATCTGCCCGCTGAGGGGCCACATTCAGCTGTAAACATGGATTTCAACATGCAGAGAAGACTAAAGTCATTTTATTTATAGGTTTGCATGCTGTACAAAATTATGATAAAAACATAAAAAGTAACATTTGGCCCCCCCAAGATGTGTTCTAATTAAAGTTACAAATTGTTAATTGCGAAGAGGTTAGTTATTTTTAACTTTTATGAGCAGCTGAACAACTGACTATAAATCTAAAACTTCTAATCAAAGTCATATTACAGGAATGCTGTGGAAATCAGGTTTCTGCCTGCTGCACGTGAAGATGTAAAACACTGTCTACTCAGACTGGTGGTTTAGGTGCACCTGGTGCCATAGGTTGCTGTCTCTTCATGGCTAATCCAGTGGTTGAAGTGTGAAGGTGAAAATGATCTTGAGATATAAATATAAATCAGGTAAAAACATTCACTCAGCCAGCATGCCCAGAAATAAAACCAAAAGAGTAATAATAACTGTAGTCACCAGAGTGCACTGCTGTAGGCGTGATTCTATCAACACAAATGTAATTTCAGAAAGTTCACAAAATCTGTACAGCTATGTGAAATATCAATATGATATATTTTCTGTAATTCACAATTTTGTAAACCTGTGTTTAATGCGTAACAAAACATCTAAGACAAGCAAATGACTTTGGTGTTCTGCAGCTACAGGCTCAATAAAAAAGTCAAAAGTCACTCAAGAAAATGTCCAGGGTTTGATTTCACTCCTGTACTTCAAGCAGCCTATAGGCTCACCACCCAAGTGTTCACAGTGGTCTTCTTCAGTAAAGATAAATAATCTTTTCAGACCACCCAGTAAGGAAAGACACTGGTACATATACGTGTGTATTGTAACAATTTTCATTTGAGTGGCTATAAAGGGAAATAGAAACCCAAAAATATATATTGTGTGTATGTGATGGCACTGATAAGAAATGTTTGTGCATATATGTAAACTAACCTGCAGTTAGGCTATTTAGTTCAACTTTAATTTTTACATTTCATCTTAAAGACATACAGTGAACTTTTCATAAAACTAGTATAACAAACCAGCACAACAAAGGCTTGGCACTGATTTGCTACAGCTTAGCCAAGTCTGTGAAAATTCTTGATCGCTTAAGAATGTGAAGAATGTGCATTCCAGTTTCTGAAGAAGTCCTCCCCACCGGGCAGACATGTCCACTAATGATAGAAACAATGGTTTATGGGCAAGGCTCTGTCTGTGTATCCCTCTGAAATATCTTGAGAGCCGAGTTAAGGGAAAAAAATAAAAAAACATGACTCTCTGAGGATGTGTCCTTGATCTGTTGTTTTGTTTGTCCACTCTTCTTTGCTGCTCGCTCATTTGTATCCCATGCTGTCATGAGACAAAACGCTCAAGGCAATTTCACCACCACCACGCAGGCGCCTGCCCTTCCAATGTTGAGAGGAACCTCCTACAGGAAGACAGAGAGGTTAACATACAGCCTCTCATCTAAGGCCGTCTTCCAAAAAATCTTGTTTTATTTCATGCAGATAAGAGGGTTACAGAGGCAATACTGTAAAAAAAAACAAAAAAAAAAACAAAAAAAAAGCACAGTACAAAAACAGAAAAGCAAGCTATAAAATATTGATAGGATTCAGTGACTTCAGCAGATTTATGCTCCTGGTGGGTGTTAACTGGAATCCTCAAGTTACATGTAACTACTTCTGGCAAAAACAAGCTACAATTCCATTTAAATTTTAACCATTTAAAAAGTCAGAAGTTTTCTAAAAGAACATTTGCATAACTTGGATCTGGAACAATAGGAATGCAAAATCTAAAGTCTGTTTTTGTAACAAAAACGCTTGTAACTAAAAATACATTTAAGTCGTTGTGATTACCTCGGTCCACTCATTGTTCTGTGCATCGTAGGACTCAACGGTGTTCAGATATGACTGGCCATCATATCCACCAACAGCATACAGCCTGTCACCAAGCAGGCAAACACCCACAGCGTCCCGGGGAACACTGAGGGAGGACACAGTGGTCCAAGTGTCCGTCTTTGGGTCATACCTGTTAATGCAACATTTGGCCAAAATGATTATTTTGGTATGATGAAACAAAATTTTTTCCAGTCAGCCTAAGTACATGAGAGGAAAACAGCATCCCATCCCCAGTAATTGAGATACCCTTATGTTCACCCTCTTTAATCACAGATGTCTGAATGGTCACTAGAGGGAATGCTTTTCAGCCCAGACAGAAAACCAAATTTAAACTTAAAAGCAAAGCTGTCTCTTGCACAGCAGCTGGCAGATCCTGTGTCCAAAGAGAGCTGCACTCATCAGCGAGGGCAGAAGTCCCTGCACAGAGATTTCTTCTCAACATTTCAGTTGATTTACTTTGTACTGTTTTGAAGAAAGGAAATCATTCATATTCAAACGTAGTCATTTATCACTGACCCTCGGAACTACTAACGGAACTACTTAAAGCTGTCTAATTCAGCTTTAAGTCATTTTTAAGCAAAATAAATCAAATGCATGTGATGGGATACATCTGGATAGCAAATAAGAAGTGAAGCATCATACATTATTATGCGCAATAAGTGAAACATCCATAATGACTCAGATACAGGACTGTGTAGGCACGGGTTAATACTGATTAAAACTTCTGTGATTTTCTTGAAACATTTTTAGTTACAAATTTTAAGAACAGGCTTTGGAGACAACTAGAAAGACCATGAGACCATAAACTCTAACACACTGACAAGATACTATTGGTTATTAAAAGGTTCATTGAATATTAAATAAAACAGCATATGGCGAAAATATATGTGCCAAATTAATCAGATTTATCAGATGATGGCATTAATTATTGTTTGCAGTTTACTGTCTCTATCTTTGTAATTTATAACAATAAGGTAATGAAAATATACATTTGACCCCTGTTGCATATTTGAAAAAGAGAAAAGGTTTTCTAAGCAGTGACTTATAGAACAGATATATTCAGAGATTCAGTTTCAGGAAGATACTATGACCACCAGATGGTGCCAGATACTACGAAATAAAATGCATGGAAACTATGATCTCTTCAGTTGAGTATCTTGTCATATAACATGGACGTGTCTTAAAATGTAGGAACAGGGTGAGGATCAGAAGCTCTTCGACTCCCTTTTTGTTCCTGTGAGAAATTCTGCCGCCTCATCCCCACCCAACTGCGATTAAAAGCTGCTTGCGCAAGATTTTTGTTTTGTGTATTTTCTCTAGTGGAGACGTTTACTGACCTCTCAACACAATCGGAGAGTCTAGAACAGTGGTTGGAGGCAGGGGCGTCGTGTCCTCCTACAGCATACAAGAAGTTGTTGTATGTCGCAACACCCACTCCCCCTCGTCTCTTGGCCATGGGAGCACACATGCTCCACTTGTTGGTGTGCGGATCGAAGCACTCCATCGACCTCAGACATGAGCTGCCGTCTCGACCACCTACTGCAAACAGTCTGAGAAATAAAGTAAAACGGGTTCAAAATCTCAAATATTTAACCTGTACCAACAGTACGACTAAGTCTGGCAGGAAAAGCTTATATCAATTGTCAGATAAATAAAACTGTGACAGAACAGTGATAATGTGACAGATTTTATAACACACAGCACTGAGCAGTGGATAACATTTTTCAAAAGCCCTTTCCTTGAGAGTGTTCTCTCCCAGAAAGATCACACCAGGGTTTTATGTGCTTGTAGCTCACAGGCCTGACAGCAAGAAAGTAGAGACTAGGGAAACAGTTTCCTTGTTGTCTATTTTTGACCTAGATGCAGAAATAACTCAGCGTCGATTTTAACACTGAATACTGGATGTAGCAGCAGCCTCTTTTCTCCTTCGGCACACAAACATATTTAAATTAGGCTGAGAGCTGGTCTGTTCATTGCTTAATTTACTTTCAAATTGGGCTGTAAAGCATTTAATACATACAAATACATAAAGTGTTTTGCTTTTATAGAGTCTAGAATACACTGTATAAATTACCACACTAATCAGAACAGCCTCTCCTCTAAGCTACTGAGTACTGCATAGGCCACATTGTAGTTTATCTACATTTAAGAAGTATAATGTTGCTCAACTATTACTGAACTAATATCACACCTCAGCTTTTTACTGGACCAGTGCACTGTGAGTCATGCAAGCATGCCCATGCTACTGCATTCTTCCAAATGATTAACTATCCAAGATAAACATAAGTGCTTTTCTTCATTTTAGTCAATATCACATTATTGTTCCAAGCAGAGAGAAAATAACTTACCCCTGGCACAAGCAAAATCACATGTTGGTCATTGTTAAATTTCAAGCAAGTCTATAAAGATGAGATAAAACTGGATACAATGTGCAGAAATGAGCATGAACACTGCTGCTATATGATCATTACATTTAATAACAATTCTGGGCCATTTCAAAATCATAGACTAGCTGTGATATTCCTTTTTTAGTGTAAATTGCCTTGATTTGTCTGCCTCCCCAGTGTTTGTTGTGGCTTCTCAGATCACATTATGTTTCAAAATAGCAGAACCGCTGCAATATTCTTAGCTCTGAAGTTTAAGGTTGCATAATTTATGTTTTGATTTTATGTGGGTTTGATAAAAGACATTCCAACTTACTTTCCATTTAGTGCTGTGACTCCCATGGTGCTCCGTGGTGTTGACATACTGGCCACGTAGTTCCACTGTCTGGCCTGTGGGTCCCAGCGCTCCACTGTGTTAAGATAGCTCCAGCCATCGTGGCCTCCAACAGCGTACATGGGGCCCTCCAGCACAGCAATACCTACACAAACGCATGCAAGGGAAGACTGATTTAGTAAAAAAAAAGAAAAGAAAATTGTCCCATTAGATGATTAGAAATAATACTAAATACTAATACTTTTAATACTAATACTACCTATTAATATGTGAAAGAGCAAAATCAAGTACATGTAAGCATTATCGATATCAACATCAATATCAAAGCAAAAAATGAGTGAGGGAATTTATATTATATATATATATAATTTTTATTAAACTTAAATTTTATTAAATTTCATTAAATTTTTATACCATATATTTCCATTCTGTATGTGTATAACTGTATAGATAGATAGATAGATAGATAGATAGATAGATAGATAGATAGATAGATAGATAGATAGATAGATAGATAGATAGATAGATAGATAGATAGATAGATCTAAGTCTTTCAACAATTCCTGGAGAGTGCTGAGGCAGAGGAACATTTTTCATTTTAGAACAAGGCTGAGTGAGTCACACAGCTGACCAGATCTATTCAGAAAACAGGAAGACTATAAAACTGCATTGTTATTCCTCAATCCCAAGTCACACAGGAAAGCGGTTTTCACCAGCAACAGCGCAGAGGATGTTTTAACACAATGGAATTTTATATTACCACCCTTATTTCCTTTGGTGAGAGTTCAATTATTTTGAGGGAACATGAGAGCAAGACCACATTCAGAGAACACTGAATGACATAAACACGGACAGACAGAAACTACTGTTGAACTGAAGCTCCCTTTTATTACTGACTAGTGATTTTGGAATAAAAAAGAAATACTTTGCTTTCTGCTGTTTTTTATCCAGAATGATCAGTGCAGGGATGTCAGCAGATACTAAGTTCAAATATATTCTGATTTAAAATATGCACACCATGACCAAAGCAGCAAGATTTTTTTGTTACAGGAAAGATAAAATACAGTACAAGTAATCTGTACAGTATGATCTCCTGGCCTTGCTGGTACCTTCAACTACACCGGGTGAGTGAGATGAATGCTTTGACAAGATCTCCCTGTACTGTTACCCAGACCTGTTTCAACTGTGAATCGAAACGCTTCTGAAATGAGATTTATTGGGCAGGGAAGGGTAAGGAAGAGCAGCGCCAGCACAACCTGCAGAACTTTGATAGGGGAATTGGAAAATATCAAAAGTCTATCTAAAAAAAGAAATGTGTGTTTTTTACAGCATGCCAGCTGTGCTTAGCTGTGACCCTTCTGAGCATGCATCCTGCAGCTTTTGGTGTTTCATAACACTAGGTAGTAACCTCACTGAGCTAATCCTCAAACCTTCAAAAGAATTGGATTTTGTTGTCTTCACCTTTAGAAAATATAATGGGGTTAGAAAGACATATAGAAATACACAAAATATCACATCTGGAGCTTTGAGAATAATAACAAATTCTATTCTTGATGACAGATAAAGCAGAGAATGTCTACATTGTATTTCACTCTGTGATGCATGTCCTGAGATTCACAGACCTAAACAAACAGGCTGTGATGCCAGTTTGTTTAGGTCATTCATCATAGTATTAAGGCCCCACTTGCTTCTTGATGAAGTAAATGGAGGAACAGTTACCTGACAAGACACACTCACCAAGTCCATGTCTGTGTGTTGACATGGGGGGCATGGTGGACCACACTTTGCTGATAGGATTGTAGCACTCCACCATGTTAGAAGTCTTAAGTCCATCCCTTCCTCCAACCACATACAGCTTGTTGTCTATTACCGCCACACCAAACTGGAGCCGACGCCCGTTCATGACTCCAACCTGGACCCAGGTGTTCGTCCGCAGGTCGTACTTCTCTATAGTGGTGGACCCTAAAATCGGCGACACACCAAGCATTAAAATTCAAATACCCTGTATTGCTGTGTATTTATCCACAGTTGTATGTAGTCACACCTTTGGTAGCATCCATCCCTCCTACAGCATAAAGGGCTCCCACAGTAGACTTTCTAGGTTTGGTTCTTGGACTTTGAAACATGGGACGTCGCTCAGGGAGAAGATGGTACTTCATGGCCTCCATCAGCAGCTTTTGGCATTCCAAATCATCAGAGAACATCTTGTTGTTTTCAAGATCTGCAAGGAGCTACATTTTAAGAAATCACATTATGTCATGAGAAAGGATGAAAAAAATTTAAAGGACTTCATAGGACTTCAAAGGATGCAAAAAAAATGTCCAGTATTCTAAGAACAATTACTGCTGAGCTGTTGATGTATAAAATGTTCTAATTAATTTAACAGAATGCACAGCAAAAGGAAGAGCAGTTTAAAGACCCTCAGGGGAGTCAAGTCCTTGAGTTCATTCTGAAACAACACACAAGCTCTCTATGATTTTAACACCTGATTTCAGGACTTCTCTTACGTGAAGAGATTTTGTACATGCTGCAAATTCTAATAATCCCATTGGATAAAAATAATAAGCATTACTAGAATATCACTGTACTATTACAATACAGTAAACCTACACTTTCATAAAAGCCTTTGTAGTTATCACTGGACTAGAAACAATTTTTCTTTTGAAAGTCTCTTGGAAAAAAAAAACTTATCTTATGTCTCATCCTGTCTTAAAAAATGACGTAGCTGTTTTTCTTGGAGAACATTATTGAATCTGTCACCATATGTTTCTTTTCATTTCAGATCATTTCAGCTGCACTGCTCTGCACATCTTTTCAGCTTTTACTAAATGCTTTACCAGTTTTGACAAAAAAACAAAAAAACAGAACAATGCTTCATTTTTGTTAACTTGCCTCACAGCAAACATTTTCCAAGCTAGTAGATAAGGTAACTCATATATCATATTTTTCCATGTATTTTTCATTCATAACAACATTCACTTCAGGTATTATTTATTTATTTATGTATTTATTTATTGCAAACAACAATGCTATGGGTTATTTCTATTGCATCTATTCCCCATAAAGGGAAAAATAAAATGCACATGATCTTCTTATTGTTTATTCTTATTATTACAGTTTATGTAAATTTGGTGACACAGTTGAAAAACAATGCTTCTCCTGACAAAACTGAAAGAAAAAACAAGCAAGGTATTTATAGCCTGACAATGCATATAAAACTAATGTGCTTTGATTTATCACTGATAAGATGGAATTCTTTCATAAAGAAAGTGATTAATGACAGCAGTTGTAGATATACTGGGCAGTTCTCAGAATTGGCATTGATTTTTTTGGTACTTGATAAATGATATAAAACCCTAAATATTTCCTGGTTTAGCTGTGACAATTCTCTACTTCTGTTTGTTTTATATGATAATAAAATTTGCACAGACACCAAGGAATTCAAATATAGGCTCTGGGAAATTTCTATTGGCATTTTTATCATCTCCTGAGATTTTATAGACCAAACAATAGAAATCCTATATAAGAGAGTCATTATTGTGTAACTGTGCATTACAGATCCAACAAGTTCGATTGTGGAAAGACCGATAGAGGCAAAAGAGAAAAAAAACTGCAGCTTTTGTTGAGTATAAGGACACAGTAGGAGCATAATGATCCTGACATTACTTCTGCAACCACCATTTCAGTCCCTTTACATATTATCTCACCTGTGGAGGAAGAAGAGGGAGACGGATGTAAGCCAGAAGCACCCCGAGGTCCTGCTGTCGATGCTGGACATCATACCGCACCCACATCATCAAAGCCTGGAAGATGGTTTCCTCATCAGGAACATTGATGTCATCACTGGAGAGCAGCTTAACAATCTCAGCCGTGGGGAGCAGCAGGAACTCCTGGTTCTGAATGACCTCCAGGAAGTGTTCCTAGAACACAGAGGAGATGTGGAGGAGGCAGATAACAATCAGTCATTAGCCGAGGACTATGCTTGGTGTAGCATACTGTGTGTGTCCGTGGTTGTGTTTCTATACGTATGAGGACCACATGGCACAAGGACAGAGAGGTGAAGAAAAACAAATGCCAGGAGAGAAAAAATGCCATAATAACAACTATCCGGAGTGAAATACAATTTCTCAAAAGTCTGAATGAATAGATGAAACTGTCATCTGTTTCAGTTAGCTCATTAAATACAATGATCCATACAACAGCAGGCTACAAATCAATCTGGCATAAAATATCCCCCCCAAAAAAAGCCTCTTCATATGCTTATAAAGCATTTTTTGCTGCTGATCATACATGGGACCATTAAGCCTTTATAAGCCTCTTAATGAGAAACAAAAAGGCACTGCGAACCAACATTATCATCACACCAGTGCAGTGTCCAGATCTAAGTTTTGTGGAAGCTGTTCTCGATTGCCTTCCTAAAGATTGATCTTCCATTTACTGGCCAGAAGCCTAGGCAATATTACAGCACTGCATGGCTACCTCTTCAAGGACATTGTCTCTGAGCAGTACCATTAGAGATGATGCTATATAAAACATCCTCCCTCCCCTATGCTTCTACACTAGGAACATCATTAAAGCACATGAAAGACATACAGAGCAATCTTTACCATAATCATGCATCCTTTACTTTTTTTCATAAGGCAGCATTAATTATTAATCTGCCAAATAACTTTGACAAAAAAAATCAAGCAATCACTGTGAAGTGAATGCTCAACAATTTAAAAAAAAACCGGTATTGATCATCAACTTGCAACAAATTATAGTGTGTTGGTCTAATCTATTATGAGAGCAGGGTTTAAGAGCTTAACACAGACAGCCTTAATGAAATGAGAGATATCTATTGATCTGTTGTGGTAATGCTGAGGGAGAAGCTCCATCCAACTCTTTGACAATGCTTTAGACCAATTCTTTGTAATTACCAGTCCCGGAGAAGCTGACAACAAAATTGAAAGTTCAACAGAATTTGTTTCATAACCGTTAAAAACAGTCTTTTTTCAAATGCTGGAAAACCCGTTGGTGAGCAAACTGCTTGGAAAACAAGATCAGTGGGAGAGGATACTAATTGATTTAACTACTGCAAAAGAGTAATTGTGTAATAACAGTGTTTTCTGAAGAGGAGGAACGCTGATGTTTAATCGGAGTGAGAGTGTTTCAATTACCATGTAATTTGCAAGGGCTGGTAAAGAGAGACTGCTATATCTTGTTATTTTGGATTCATTTACTAAATCAAAGTTCCATAATATTTATTTAGATATGTAACTGAAATATAGTGTTGTTGCTGGAAGGAAATAGTGTCTTGCCAAACAGTAAAATATTAAATTTTTATCTACAGGACCATGAAAGGGTAACACTTTTATAAAGGAAAAGGATGTCAGAGGCAGATCTCAGCTGCCATTCTCAACCAGGAAAAACAAGCTTATCACAACACAACTCGCTCCACTCAGAACCCAGAGGATGGACTTCCAGGAAGCCCACAGCTCACCCTGCTCATTACTGAAGTGATTGAACAGGAAGTTAGCCCTCTTGTGCAGTTTGATGATTAGATTAACCTCCTGGTCCTGGATGGGGCCTATGTAAACAGGCTGAGCAGATGTCGTTTAGGAGATAACGTCTCCCTCGTGCTGTCACTCCTGCATGACCAGCAAGACGTTATCTGACAAATATGTGTATAAATCTTAATCCAATGGAAATATTCCTCACAGAAATATAAAGAAATTAAATTTCACAAGTCAAATCAATGTGGGTTCTCGTACTGACAGCTACATAACCAAATTAGAATTAGATAACCAAGTGAATGCACAAAACTGTTCCATTTCTTTTCAAATGTGCAAGTCATTTCTCTGCTGAAATTAGATGTGATTTACTATATATATATATATTGGATACATCTAATTTCATATATATATGCAATCCCGTATTATCATATAAGTAATTTGTCCCACCAAGTATTCGTGGTTGTCCCACACAGTATCCGTGGTTCTCCTACCATGGTGTAGTTATGAGCAACATTGAGCAGGTCCACACAGCCTTGGGCGTCTGCAAAAGATCTTATTCCCAGGCAATTGGAGGGATGAAGCTGTTTCATCAGGAAGTTACAGCAGACCTGGATGACTTGTGAAAGCTGAAGGAGGCAAGCCGCTGCCAATAAACTCTCAATGGTCTCCTCTTTCAGCTCAAGGACACCTGTAATGTAGGAACAAGCAAAATGCATCTTTACATCATGATCAAATGTAGCAGCAATAGCCTCCAACTCAGTGGTGTTGCATTCAACATTTTAATCAAGTAAATGGCAGCAATTATCAGCAGTAACATTAGATAAAGTATTAACAATAAAAATATTTTGGCTGCTTTTGTACTTTCTGCAGCAAAATAGTCATATTTTTTTGCTCTTTTTTCCACTTTTGTAAGTAGTACTCTGGTTCAAAGACATGATAGCAGGTTTATTAAAGGTAATTTGCCTGGTAGAATTTTATGTTCTGCCCAGCCTTTCAGCCCATTGATGAACTGCCTTATTGATCCATTTTAATTGTGCTGGATTTCAGACATCTCATAACTACTTACAAGGGCTAGTGAACGTTTTTACGAGCACTCACCAGTGTAGGCAAAATGAACCAGGGATCTGAGCGCCTCTGGATCCACGCCTTCCATCTTGATTTCCTCCTGCTTTGCCTCTCTAACGTCGCTGGTGAACATAGCAGCAAAGTAGTCCGACACGGCACTCAAAACCAATCTGCCATTCAAAAAAGCAAAAAACAAACCAAAGAAACATGAACTAATGATCTTGTACTGTACATCCCGATCATTTTAAGTCCATATTCAATCCTGTCCTTTATAAGAAAGGACGCACGTGTGCAGTACATGGCAACACATCATTATATTATTGGTGTAATAATTTCATTTAGAAAATCTTATAAGGTGATTCATATCACTTGTGTGCTTTTACATTATGCTAGGTCACTGTGAATTATTGAGTAACTTACTGTTCCATCCACATACTGTATCATTCCACTTCATCAAAGCATGATGATTAAGATTATCCTTCATAATTCACACTGCTAATAGCTACACTGGTCAGATTTCTAATTATATTAACTCATAAATCCATCTCACACTGCACACTGGTTGATTCGTGAAAGAAAGGGGAAATTATTGCAAAGAGACTGAGATTAAAGCCACCTTGAAACAGGCAGATGGAGATGTGCTCATTTCACCCAGCTTGGTCAATCACTGATTATTTCTCTCTTTCTGTGGAGCATTCTGTTTTCTGTTTCATGAACTCTCAAAACATGGCAGTAGATTGAGGTGCAGGTGTGAGCACACACTACTTCTCAGTATTCACAGGCTATCATGTGATCTGTTCTATTCAACCAGTCCAATTCCAGTGAAGATCCAGCTGGATACCCAAATATTGACAGCTCTACATAGCAGATCACTGTCTTCTTCCATGTATCAAATGTAATGTGGAAATGAGGAAGGGCAGACGTATAATTAGATCAGTGTGCATTATTTAGAGACAAACCAATGAACATGGAGTTTGCATCTTTTCCTGTCAACTGTCACCTGAAAATCAAACAAGTCTTCATTTGCATTTAAATGATAATTAATTTATTTCTCAGTATGACATAATGTGATTCAACATGCATGGTTCAGACAAAAGCCTGAATATCTGCATCTACAACTTAATGAACTGAATTCAGATGAGCTTATGTTTAGCTCTTCACTAAGGCAGATGCAGATTTAATAAAATCAAAGTGGACAGAAGGATGAACACCAACCTGTGAGCTGGTATTTTGTGATCCCCTGCTATCAAGAGCACGTCGCACAGCTGCTTGTGCTGGAGGTAGGTCTCCATCTTACGAAAAGTCTGTTCTGCATGATTTGTGGCCTGGAAAAACTCATCTGAGGAGTTGGTGTTCATTCTGGAGAAGGTGCTCAGAATTAACCTGTGGAGTGCAATTGTGAAGGGAGAAAGAAAAAAAGAGATGGTTAAAAAAAAAAAAGTGGTTAAAAGACTGTCTAAAATGATTAAACTATTTCTATAACCACAGCGTCTTTGCATAATGTGATGTTTCTTCATGGAAACCGTTGCACGTTCCACTTTATTGGACATTTCAATTCAGTTAGGTCTGTTGCATTAGACCTCCATTTTACTTTTCCTTTAAGACTCAAACGCTGCAAGAAATAGCGAACCGTGAGCAACAACTTCACGTCAAGAGGCACAGACAAAAGGGAACACAACAGGTGAAAGGAATAAGGCAATTTTAATTTGAGAATACAAATTAATTAAAGAAATTAATTAATGTCACTCACTGTTTATTCCCCATGTCCATGTATGATTAAAGAAAAGAAATTAAAAAGCTGTACAGGACAAGATAAGCAACAAATTATCGAGAGCACCAAAGGGCTTATTAGGACACATGGCACTCCTGAATCCACTATTCCCTGCAGTGCATCTGCATCTTTCTTTCCACCCTGAGCTGAAATTAAAACTGTTATGGACTAAAACCCATACATAAGTGGATAACTAAGCGTTTCAGTCCAGTGAGACAAGAAGCACTATAATCTATCTATACAATAGCTTTTCAGAAAGAATTTCTGTGGGCATGCTTTGTGTCTGTTCCTGTATGCATCTGCATATCTGTGTGTGCACACGTGTTTTCTAAAAGACAGGGACTTAACAAGCGAACAAGTCTGTTCCTCACAGTGTTGTGGTGAGGCTGTCTCCGTCCCCACGGGCTGCTAGATTACATGCTGTTTTACAGACATTCGAGTAATCCCTCAGATTCATGGCAAATAATGCAGCCCAGTGACTTTGGTGTCCTTCACAGAGCAAGTCCACTCATTGACATTTAGGGTTATTTGTTACGCTCCATAAACAGACCCAAGCTGTCACTCAGAGGGAATTTACTGTCATCTCATGGTACTTGTGCTGCATAAAGAATGATAGTGCTCGAGAAAAAATGTCACTGCTATTTAAAGCAACACTTTTTGCCGCCACTTATTACCACTCATCCAGTGATATGAGAGCTGCATAAACTAGTAAAATTACAGATATGTCAATACAAATGAATTGAAAACCGTGTAATGCTTTGCAGCACAGTGTATTGGCACATACAAGATTGATAACACAGGAAAGACTGAGGGGGTGGGGGCACTTATTGATGTCCTGATTAACACACTATTAGAAGGTTTTTTACCGAGTGCATGACTTTTTCTCCTCTTTGATTACCAAAAGCAACAGCACTTTTTTTTTTTTTTATCTAGGAATTGTTTATATTGCACCCCGGTTATTGCAGTACCCTATAGTCTAATCTAATCTTTATTGGGAGACTTTATGCTAAATGTAAGAGTAATTTATTGTCGTGCCACAATAATTCCCCACTGAGTCTGAAGTCTTGGAGAGGAACACCAAACAAGACTGAATAAGCAATGGGGCCGTAAAACCGAGATGCATTGCCTTTGTATTGGCTCCAAGGCATGCTGTAAGGATTTTTCATGCCTACCAATCTCTCCGACACTAATTGCTTTGGTATCACATTCTAGGGAGCAGTAAATTTCTCTGAGGTGTATATTTTGCTTTCGGTACTGGGTTGGATCATCAGAGGTATAGCACAATTTTATTGAAGCAGTAAAGGCCCAGAACACCTTACTTCAGGGAAAATGCTGTAGGGACAATGCTGTACGTCGCATATTACTAAGCAATTCAAAGGCAGTCAGAGAGCCTAACAGGGCCTATGGATTTCTTTTGTGGGCTACAAACTATTGCAGTGTGCCTGGGAGGACACTGAGAAGGTAAATTAGCTAACAAAATAGACTGAAAAAAAAAAGAAGAAAAGAAGAAGAAGAGAAATCTTGGCTCTATTTTGCTACCTCACATATTCTACACATCAGATTTCCTTCAGTGAGCACATATCACCTGAAGTCTTGTCATTTGCTCTTCACACCTAAGGTATCACATCACACTGCTAGTAATTGGATCTGACAAAAGACAATGCATATTAAAAAAAAACACTACAGTGTAGGTGAAAGACAGGATATGAACTTTTCTCCTATAGTACCAAGAATAAGAGACTGTTTTCAGACTAAAATGGAAACTCATTTTTCTGTTTTTGAGTATCATTATTAGTAATATAAAAACAATCCAATCAATTAAAAAAAAAAAAGTAAAATAGTCATTTTTAATCATATAACTTGATTATAGCAGATGAAAGAGAGAAAGTGACATTAAGGATGTGCTTTTGTCTGCCCAGATTAGCCGCTAGTTGTATAAGCTATGAATCAGACATGTCGCTGAGTATCTCAGTCTCATTCTAACTAGTGTCAACTCCATCCTTCTACAAGAAGGAAATTCGTGTCTGTCTGGGCCAAATGGGAAATGTCTCTTTCAAAATGGATTATAACAACCATTTGCCCCTGAAGGCTGCTGAGAAACTTGGGTTGGGCTGAGACTCCAACAATTCAGACAAAGCCTCACTGAGCATGTGCCAAGTCTATATATTTCTCTGTACTTTGACAGTCGGTAAACTGCCATTCAGTTTTCTGTCGAGATATACACACTGACTGTAACAGCATGATCCCAGCAGTGAGCCTGAGATGATAACTCTGAGCAGAAATAGATTATTCTCTCTGTGCTTTTCCTATCTTGTCGAGAACCACAACATACATTCTTCCTCTGATGCCATTGTTATGCCGGACATACCTGCTTAATATTGATAACAATGGATGGAAATGTAGCTGAATGCAGAAACCATGTCTTTTGAAATCTGCTCTGAATGTGGCCAGCGTGCTCTTTATGTTAAAGCGTGCAGTGGAAAATTGCCACAGCTATTAACCAAAGTGAAATATTGTCTTCATATAGTTTCCTTCCTCAGCTTTCACTAAAACCGCATGTGCAGTAAAGAAGAAGTGTGGAGGAGAAGTTCATATCGGCACAATGTCTGCAAACAGCAAATGAGCATCTCAGGTGGATTACCACCAGCTATGACTTCCGTTTTGCATATTAAGAAACTACATCGTGTTGATAAATAGCAGTGAAAAAGAAAAGTTACCAGGGAAAATCATTTTGTTTAATAATGATATTCTGCATAACTGACTTGTACATTTAACTTAGATATCTGATTGAAGCCACTGAATAATAGCATGCCAGAAGATATAAAAATATAAAAATAAAAGATATTAAAATTGAAAGTTCACTTTTTATGTTTTTAAATTCATCATATTAATACAGAGTACAGCATCTTAAAAAAAGGCTGGTAAATTTTAATGGCTCATTGACATTTTAAGTCTTTGTTCATAGATTGATTTTGATTACAATGCTGAGCTGTGCATTCTAATGCAAAGGGATTTGGTGTGTGTGTGTGTGTGTGTGTGTGTGTGTGTGTTGGGTGCATCCTGTAAGTGAAAAATGTGCAGATCTTAGCAGAAAACTCTTCACTGCGCTGCTGATGGCAGGCTACCTTGCATAGTGTTTGATGTTAGTAGGTAATTCAATTAATAACATTACTACAGTATTGACTTGCATGTGGTGAACTGTATGTACATGATATTACAGGTTATATAAGGTCATACTGCAGATTATTAAATATCACTGTATGTTCAAAGCATGGATATTATAGCAAACCTGCTTTTACTTCCTAATACTTTACTGCAGTTGAATTTAATTTTGCTTTTTTTTTTTCTGTCTACATTATCACGTTTTCAGCTTGATCAAACTGTGATCATGCCTCCATCATTCTTTTCAATGCAAATTAATAGATGAAAGAGCTTCAGGACACTGTTGAACTAGGTCATGGCCCCTACTAATAGCACCCATGTAAAATTCATGGAAAGCTGTGTCAGGGATTATTTTCATTGAATTAAGTCCATTTTGGTAGAAAATACATGAGTGATTCACATTTGAACAGAAATGAAAGAATGTGACCAGCATATAATGCTGCTGTATCTCACTGCTGTTTAAAAACTTTTGGAAAACTAAAGAGAGGGGCTGAGTGTTTGCCTTCCAGCTGAGATGGCCTCATTCTGTACAGAATGTTGATTTGGCGAGGTTAAGGAACATTCAGAATCAATTATATGCAATCACACAATCTCCTAATCCCTGAGGATGTCATTGTGAGATTACAGATGTACTATATTTTGCAATTCACAGCATCTTAAGGATGCCTCTGTTGGATATGTCACACACAGACAAGACTTTATAAGCCTTGTGGTGTTATGAGGCATCCGACAAATATCTGAATTACTGCTGTTGACAGAGGGAGAGGTGCTGGTATTTTTTTTATTTTTTTTTTTCCAAGGCGGTGGAGAGGGAATTGAGATATCATTCAAACTAACAGCCTGCTGACTCAAGCCTTTGTTAGTGTTTATGTGGGAGAGGTCAGGGTTTCCATTCCCTTCAGGTTAACTTCTGTCATCTATTCTCTGCCAATGATAGGGAGAGGTTATTTGGATGAGAGTCATGAGGACAGAACAATTATAAAGTATATTTATAAGCAGGGGCATTAGAAACAAGGGTAGGAAATAACATATCATTCTTACTCCACTATATTTAACTTAACAATGGTGTAGGCACATATCAGTCAATAAAGTACGATGACAACACATTTAAAGAGAAAGGTAGCACAGCAAGAATAATTACACCAGGGTAAATCATAATATACGTGAGTCACTGTTTGAATTATCTTCAGTAGGCCATTAATGACATCCACATGAACTGACTACGTTAGAGACAAAGATCTGTTTTGTCAGTTCAAGACCTTGTCAATAAAATGGAATTGGATAATTTCGGATTTATCAACATTAATATCAAAAATAAAATGTTCCAGTCTAGTAAAATTATAAATATATTGCTTTACCATTTATTCTAATAAGGTATACAAAAAAATGATAAGCTTCTCAGTGACTTTTATAGTTAGATCAGTTTGAAGTATTAGTAATAGAAATGAGAAACAAAATCACTGAAATAATTGAATGAAGGTGATGGGGTGTATTTAATCTTTGTTCCACAGAATAACTGACACATATTTTCTAACTACAGAGGAAAGTTTTTGTATTTCTCACAGCTAGGAGCACTCATTTCTAGATTCAGCCTGAGAGATTGTGACAAATTATATGTCAAGGATTTATGATGTGAGACATAATAGGGCCACCCAGCTGGTGGAGTAAATGAATGTGCATATCTCAGTGAAATCCACACATCTGCTTAGCTGCCGATGAACATGCAAGCCATGATGTGTCACACAGCCAGTGGCCTAATTCACTGTGCAACTTTGTGCGTCTACAGATGTGCTGCTTGTCATTTCCAGTAAATAGTAATAGTAGCAGAGTGAGTGCCCTTGCATTATGCCTATCCATTCCACTATGTATTTACCTGATAAGTGCTTGTGCCAAACAGATTTTTCTGCTTTTCTTGCTGTTTAAGACAGAGAATGATCATCCAGAAAACACAGATTCCTTAATGCAGCAATTATGTAAAACAGCTGCTGACATGGTGATTAATTTGTTTATATGAAATTAGAAAGTGATGGAACTGTCTGCCAATATTGTTAATGACACACTGATATTTAGATTAGAAGATTTATTTATTATATACACTCATTATAGTCTATGTGGGGGAAAAAACCCATTCAAATGACTTTTTGATCATATTCCATTGCTGATTACAAAAGTAATATACAGGTATCACTACAATCAAGCTCAGCTGAGCCGGGGTTATATTTTATGATCCAGCAGTGCAGAATCATTTTAATAATTCAATATCATTGTCAGAATATGACGACTGTGGTGTATTCTACTTGGCCAGGATGAACTCAAGGTCCCTGTGAGTGCCAGAGAGTTAGATATTTTTACTGTGAGGAACATCTTTTATGCATGCCTTTTTCACACACAGGGACCCCAAAACATGATCAACTGCCAATTGCACCAACAGGAAGAGGAGAACATCGAGCTGATTCCAAAAACTGAACCTTAACTCAGAATAATTCATGTCCTGTTCAAGGAACCTAACCGTCCACTGCACCTGGCAATTATTTAATCCATATTGGCACATTTTGGCTGTAAAGGTAAACTATGTATTTGCTATCATGAGTTTAATCATCGTCAGCCCATTGCAAAATAAGAGGACCCGTTAATTTTGGTTGTTCATTTCTTCGCCAGGTGCATGGAACAAAAGCACACAGGAATCAGACAAGCTTAAGGACCAATCACCTCAGAATGTCACAGACAAGATGAAAGGAGACTTGGTCTTTTCATGCTTGATGTGAGGTGCTTTCAGTATTCTGCCAGACAGCACACACACACACACACACACACACACACACACACACACCTCTAACCTGTTTACTTCCTCAAACAAGACAGGGGGGAAAAAAAATTCAACCTGAAAAAGAAGGGGGTGGGATTAGAGCTGGTGAAACCAATAAATAAATAAATAAAATAAATAAATAATGTCTGATGCCAAATGTTTTGAATTGGGGGTTTGTTAAAAGAATTTTGCTGGAAAATAAATTAACCAAACACTAGGTATGATAGCTTTCAGCTTAAAAAGTAGCTGTAGTGTCAGTCTAGAGATCATGCATGTGATTGCACTTCCTCTTTTCATTGATGCAGTAGGTGATGTAATGGCTCTTTCCTCCTGTCCACATTTAACTATGAAAGGATGCACTAATGTGATGTGTAAAAGACTAAATGCCTAAATGCTCTTAAGAATCAGGCAAAGGCATACTGTGCATGTAACCTGGACCACAACACACGCAAGGGAATAGGAAAAAAAAAGCTTCGGCTTTTGGTCCACTGAATAATTAAAAAGACTCTTTATTGGTTTATCCTGCCAAACATCCTGTGGACAATGACAGTGAGCTGTCCCCAGGTGAGCCATGGTGGCAGCTGCCTAGGCTGAGTAAATTAGAAAATGATAGCTGTGCAGATGAATTAATCTTTGCTTAATTAAAGGATCTACATGCAAGTTTGGCACTGCAACTACCAAATGATCACACTCTTCACTCATTTTATATACTTAGTTTCAGATTTTAAGTATGACTGTTAAGTATAAAATAAGCAACATTTATTGTTTAACACATGGTTGTTCTCAACTTTACTGATGGCGAAAGATAAAACATTCTTACTTTTTATCCTGAGTTGCTTCCTCAAGCATCAGATTCTCTGCAGATGTTTTTTTAGCAGCTACACTTTCACTATGAAAGGTGAGAGAACCATGTGTTCCCAAAATAATATCCCATAATCTGGTTTCTGATAATTAAGCATAACATAAACAGCATAAATGTGACTCATGTGCTGCCACATAATCAGTGTCTCCTAAGTATCTAATGCCTGATAACAGTCATACCTCTCTCTGGCTTCCAACTCTGCAGGTTCCTCTGTGCTGCTCTTCACATCTTCCTGGCCAATGTTGGGATCATCTTTCCTTGTGGCACTGGGTGAAGAACTGCTCTTTGAAGATTCATCATTGACCTGGAGACCTTGGATGGTATTTTGTTGATGGTGCCATGATTGATGACCAGCTCTGACATAGACAGGTGTGGGCCCTGGTGTTGGAGCCAAGATGCTGTGGACAGGGCTGTTAGTCTTCCGTAGTCCTCCAACGCCTCTTTCCCGTGAGTGACTCTTCAGCCGACCCTGGACCGATGTCCCTCTGTGGTCCAGGCCATCCTGTTGGATGTAGCCTCCCACTCCGCCAACACTACCACCTCCACCACCAGCTGAACCTTGGGAGGAATGGCTGAACCAGCGCCAACGGAGTCTGAGGATCTGCTTCACGTCAAATTCCTTCTTCCCCGACACAGACATCCTCCTCTGGGTTTGGAGACGAAGGTAATGATATGTTGATTCTCCAAAAACATGGAGAGCAGAGAAGAGAACAGCCTTGGTTTCAGTCCTCACTGACTACAATGTGTCTCCTCTTTTCCGTTATTGTCTCACTACTATCATGACCACCCCCTCCTCCTCTATTACTCCTCCGTTGTTCTTTTAGTAGAGATGGCAAGCAGTCCTCTGCAGCTTTTGTTCCTGTGCCTGAGACTACTACCCTCCCTCCAACTCTCCCTTTCTGTCTTTCTCTCTCTCTTTCCTCCTGTGCTGCTGCTGTTTCTGTTTGCTGCTGCTGCTGCTGCTGCTGCTGCTGTGCCGCTGGAGCTGAGTTAATGCACATGCATGATCCACACTCCCTCCCCTTTGCCTCCCCTGTTTCGCTTTCTGTCTCTCCCTCTCTGCTTGTCTTTCCTGTGTGCACACACTCACACTCACACACACACACTAAGAGACAGACACGTATTCTGGAAATAAAATAAGAAAATCTTCCAAGCTCTGCCCAGTCCTCTCTGCTGCTGTTCTGTGTGATATGTGTGTATGTTTGTGCATTTGTGTATGTGTGTGTGCGTGTGTGTGTGTACAGGGCTGTGTGTTCTTGCTGCGAGGAGGAGGTGGGGTATCATGGAGCCAGGATGATGAGGTCACATCTCCACAAAGTAAATCACGGCTTGCTAAGAAGGGAAAGCAGAAGACTTCTAACTACACTGTACCAGCAGGACAGTTAGCAGTACGCCTGTAATTTATTAATGTCGTATGGATATGCATGCATGCTCATACATGGAAAAAAGGACACACTAATAGCTTGCTCATGAATAACCAACATATCAAAAGAAAATGAAATTTACCTTTCACTAACACACATCTGTGCAGTCTGTTCGCACATCAAACGAAATCCCATAGGGGGATATTCTCAGTGCAGGTGTCCCTGCAGAGCAAAGTATTCTCCTTCAGTTACTGTCTTGAAAGCCTCCTGTGACTATAAGTGACAACTATATGAACCTTCAAGGTCAGTAAGTAAGCTGCCTTTTCCCTAGTCAGAGCTTCACAAAACTGTCTTTTACAATTCAAAAATAGATCCTGCTTCTGCACAAGCCTAATACTGCACCACTGTGGGTACCTCAGCTAAATTCATACTTCAAAGGGATAGGGACAGCAAAACAGCGAACAAGGTAATCTGGGGATATTTGATCAATGCTCACAGCCTTACCAGTATAGAAAGTAAGAGTGGTATGGAGGTATGCTGTAAGGTATTCTGTTAGCTTTATTGGATCTGGGTATTTTAAGTACTGTAGTATGACGTGCTTGTCAAATGCAAGTGTATGTGCCCATGGCAAAGGTAGTAATTGGATTTGAACTGTGAGCCATGAAAGACAGAAACACAAGTCTTATCCTACCTGCTTGATACTGTATAGTATCTGATCAGGCATTAAGGATTTGTACAGTGCAATAACTTAATCAGTGTTAACGTTCTGCACTTAATTCATTTTGTAACCAAACTATCTAATTACCACTGTGTTTACAGGTTTTTGTTTTTTAACCGCCGCAAGTTCACACAGAAATAAAAGAACTGAAGAGCTGAACTTTTATTCCTGTGAAATAGGGCAAATGGAAATGCAGCATTGTTGTTTCTTCAGTCAATCTGAATTTCCACTTCCATGACAAGTCACAGTTTAGACTCGACCAGCTAATGAATGCACTAGTACCTACCTAAACCATAACTGTCCATGTTATTTGATGGAGCGAACCTGTAGAAAATGGTTAAATATCTTCCACTCACAGACTGCACTTTGCCTCTACTCTCTGATTATAAATAACATATTTACACGTAAGGATAAAATGCACACCTTTTCATTGCACTCACAAATTCTCGATTGCTGTTTGAGTTAGAGCTAACAACTCATACCATTAGCTGAGGATGTCACTTTTATATTCAAGTGTTTGTGTTTTTCCCAGATGCCAAGCAAAAACATGGCAGAGATCTATGATTACTAGAATAGCGAGGAATTTCTACTGTAAGATGAGAAAATATGCATTATTGAACGTACAGGTCAATGCATTATTTAAATCAAGATATGATAGAAACTACAGGAGGTTGAACGCTTGCATGAAGTGTGTAATATCCTTTGTTTATAATCCAAGTGTTTACGCTAATACTAGAATAAGAATGGAAGAGCCACATAGCCAAGAGGCAGAAACACTGAATAATTAATAAGAATCTTCTCTGTATATAAAAATATTCTATATTACATTTTGTTATTCTGGAGCCCAGAAGGATGAGTGTACCACAACTGATGCCTGCTGGGGATTCTGATAATTGAAAGGGTTTATGCACATTATACCCACGAGTCAGTGGTGATTCATTCGCTCTGGGGTTTCCTTTGACACTACCTTCCTGCTGCTTACCTTAGACCTTCACCTTTTGACACTTATTGCTTCACAACATAGATTTTGTTCATTAATATCTAAATTTTTTCCTATAATTAAATCAATCCTTGTTTATGTACAATGTTTTTACGTTTTATTTATTGATGTTTTGACTTGACTATTTTGCACACATAGTGAGTGATCCTATAACTATAATCTCATTAAGTGCTCCAATAACATGTAATATATTATCTTTAAATGTACAATAAATTGTAGTATTACCACCCTCACTGTTGTACAACAACAACTTCTACTGGCATAACAATGTAAATAATAATTTTACTGAACTGAACAAAATAATAAGAAGAGGGATCACCCATGCTGAAGTTCATTTTGTAACCAAACTATCTAATGATCTAGTTTCTTGGCTTCATTGTTGTCCCCTGACAGATCATTGGCACAGTAATTAATCATTAAATGTCTTTATCATAGAGCATTAGCTCTGTGCATGAACTCATTGAGACTTTAATATCTTCTCCATTTTGCTTAAAGGACAGCAATTCTTCATTTGTCCCCATGCATCATATCCCCCCATAACCCATATTTCATATCAAACATGATATGAAACCAGTTTTTACAAAATTATCTTTAAAAAAAAGCTGTATATGCCCTATATTTTACCCCAGACACAAGAGAATGAATGTGAAATATAAAAGGGAAAATATAAAATCTATGAGTAAAAACACACATATAGAAACAAAAACATTTTATAAGATCCTTATTAATGTTTTAATGCATAATCCACCAGTATGTGGAAATGGATTCCTAATGAAAGCAGTCCATTTGTCGTCACATAAAAGAATAAGAGTAGGACACTATCTGCTGGTCTAGAAAATATAAATGTACCATAACAATAAAGATCCATTAGAGAGAGATATGATCTAATATGCTGTATAGTAACAAGTCATCACACTGGGTAACCTCTTTTATTCTTGCAGGAGTCAAGGACACCATCTGGCTGCACTCCGCATGACACATGAGATGTCAGATGTCGGACTAGTGTGGAACGACACATTATCAGCCAACATCTGCCTCTGCAGTGAACTTACCTGCATGACTAGATGGTTATTCTTTCAGTCTGCAAGACAGGTCATTTAGCTCTGCTTGCACTAACAATTAAGCTGTAACCGTTAAATGCCTCAAATGTCTATAGTGTTATATATTATATGTATTACTGGAAGGGAAGTGTGTTATATATTAGGACTGTACACAAATAAAAAGCCAGGTACTTGTAGGGGAAGCTGAATACCTACCAAATGAATGCCTTGCTACAGTTTTCAGAAAGTTGGTAATGTGATCTGCTTTCTACTAACCTGCAGATTTTACATTGAGCTCATAAGGTTATATTGTAGTGTATGTAAGATACGTGAAGCATAAACTACAACTGCAAGCATGAATATAAGTTAAATGCTTCTTGGAAAAATGAAAGACTGGGCTCAAATGTCAAATTTTGTAGTGCACTTGTTAGAGATATATTAAATATAAAGGACGACTGTGCATAATCATGGGACTAAGAACAGACTATAGCAGTGAAAATAAAATGCAATGACACATACTTACATACCAGCGCTCACACAGCATGTACACTCATACATAGGAACAAGACACAGCCTTTTTTTTTACTCAATACAGAGATCAGGAGCGGGAAAAAAAAAAAAGATGAGAAAATTACATTTGATGTTCCATTTATGGCTGATTCAGCAGATGGGGTTATCGTACCTCCTGAATCGATAACATACACTTTAACCACATTTGTTAATATATAATAAATGTCATTATATCACCACAAGTAAGCTTTCATCTTACCTGAGAAGCTGATTCTAAGTATTACTACTTAGCATTTAAACACTGTGATTATCTTCTAAAATGAATGGCCAGCAAAGACATCCTGCATGTAATCCACTAGGTTCGACATCACAACTGTCTAGGACTGTTCCAACATTTTCTTCCCATGTCCCTCCTGCAGTACAAAAAAAAAATGTTTGCCTCTCTAGAAAGGAAAGGGGCACTTTCCTCTTTAAAAGGAAACTCCTGATAAGTTCCTTCCTTTGCACTACAACAACAATACCATTCAAGCAACCAGAAACACTGGGATCACATCCTGTGTTTGAGGCAAAACACAGCTTTCACAAGGCCATTCCCTACAAAGCATGTTTCTTTAACATTAACATTTTAATGAGTTTTAATGTCACTAATCTCTCAAACTTTTGCCTCCTAAAATCATCATCATTAAAACTAGGCAGTATCTGTGTATTACAAATCGACCTTTTAAAGATTTATAAAGTAAAATAAATAGCCAGTATTAAATAATAAAAAAACTGTGATAATGCAACTTCATACAAATCTTTGAGTATGATAAATCATAGTCCATAATTTATTAATCACAAAAAAAGTCAGTCAAAAGTCATATGAAGACCATATTTATCAAAAATCTGATTTGGTATTGTATTTCAACCACTGGGTGGTGTACCTTGCATTTTTGCATGAGAAGGCTCTTATTAATGAACAGTATAATTTTATCATCTGCACTCAGTTGTCCAAGAGGCCATTTGCCCAAATCATAATCTTCTCTGTCTTCCCATAGTTATATATTGCAGATAATGTGAACAGTGTTTTAAAAACAAAATAGAAGAGTATGAGCTATTCTCTGACGCTGAAATGCTTAAGTTCAAAAAGGGTGTTCAACATATTATTTAGCAATCCAGCCTGCAAACTACTGATCTGCTCTCATTAGACCTTTCTCACCTCCAGTTTTTACAGCTCTAAAAAGCCCACTGCACTATACACTACACCACAAACACTATCCACCTGCACACTAACTGCCATTACTGTGAGCACATTACCTTTGTTCTAAAGAGCCTCCATTGACTCCCTTATCCACAGTGGATTGGATTTAAAGCTCTTCTCCTCACCCTGCTGAGCTCTCCATAAGCAGACCCCTTACTACCTCATCTACCCACTGCACCATCATACTCCAGTCTAGTAATGCCAACTGTATGGTAATACATCAATGTCAAAATTAAGAGGTGCAAAAACACGTTGAAAAATACAAACCTGCACGTTTTAACAGTTCGCGAGTGCAGATGCTAAGCCTGGGTGCACAGAAAAAAAAGCTGCGCATATGTTTATCATAATATCACACTCAAATGTGTTTTTCACTCTCCATTTAATAGGTTTCCTCACTCGCCAAATGGATTTCCTTCAACTGCTCTCTGTGCTTGATTGATGCTGTTGTGCAGTGAGGCGTGGTTTTGACAGTTTGGGGGTAGGTTCATGGACATTTCTGTCAGTAAATGCTATTGGTTGCTTTTGTGATTGACTGTACATTGATAACTTCATCAGAAATCCAAGATGGCAGACAAGGACGAACGAGTGTAGGTTTAATACACTCCGTACTTTATGTATATGATGGTAACATTAATTGTTTGTTAGTTAAACAGGATTTCTTCTAAAAGTGTGTATGAGACTTCTATAAGCTAACAATGTTATCACTACCTTGGGTGATATTTGATTAGCTAAACTGAATAATCAGTTGTCGACATGTCTGTATCCAACAAGTTATAATATGTACATAATGCTGAAAATAAAACAATCCTATAGTGGTGAATTTAATGACACTGAGCAGTTGATTATGATCTTAAATCAGAAAAGGTGCGTTAATAAAACAAAACCGCATCTTGATGGGGATCTGACTTCAATACACATTTGCATTTAGGTGAAATGTTGGCCCATGACTATATAATTATAATTATATAATTATTATAATTATAATAATTGTTAGGTTGTCAACCCTCCAAGGCGACTGGCACTGAAACTTTCAATAGATGCATAAGTGCAAAAAAAAAGGTTGGCTTTATTAACAAAAATAGTAATGAAAAAAAAAACTAATTAAACAAATCCATAACAGAAAGAGAAAAAAACTAAAGAAACCGCAAGCTGACATCTTTCCAACTGGCATTTTACCATCTCTGCCCCACCCACTAGAACCTACTGTAGCCTACCACCTATTCAAGGGTAAGCTTAAAAAAATATATAGTTTGGTTTATTTTGGTTAGCACCAAGCTTAAAATGTAACTATGGCTGCATGTAAGCACTCATAAGCATGCCAAATATAAACTATCATTAACTACAGAATTACTTTACCCATCCCCCTGCATCGAATCAACTTGCTGCCAAGAGGACCTAATGAGGAAAACCTGTCTCCACTATCTTTGTTTAGCAGTTGATCTATTTCCATGGTACAGGCAAGACCTGAAAAGTAATACATTATTATCCTTAATTTTGTAATGCAAAATTACGGCTCCAAACGGTGACATAAGGTACACTGTGCCATCTTCAGAGCAATCTATTAATGGAAATCGAACATAGTATTCACGATTAAATTTTTGGCAGTGTGTAATCACTAAAAATACCAACTGTTGCATTTTTCTTCTATTTTCTTTCTATAAGCCTCTTAAATCTACATATAAGTGGGTCTATTTTTTGAGATATTGAGGACGTTGAGGAGGTGGTTGCATTTTGCAATCTCACCACTAGATGCCATTAAATCTTTCACATTTTACATAATGAAACTTTTACAGGCCTCCCCAAAACCTTGAAATGGACCTGATCCCAAACTTTCTCTTTCCGATATTTGACACATTATTGTCCTGTAAGTGTAAAGATGTATGAAAATACTGCATACGTGTTTTGACAGAATTTACTACTATTATTATTTAAATTTAAGGGAACTGAAAGATGATTGCTGTGTTTACAATGTATTTATATAAAAAATAACTTATGCTGGCTCCACCACTGAATAACCTAAAATCATATATCAAATACAAATTTATGAAACTTTATAAAATCTGTCATTTTTTTAAAATTTTATTTGGCAGAATGCACACAAAATAACAGACCCAAAGAATCACATTGTCTCTCTATTATATAATCAAAATATGCAATGTTATATTGATGCAGGCTTTGTTTTCAAACAAATTATATCAGAATGTGACTGTGACATTGTTTTTATGTAATCATAAGCAGTGTGTACAGAGGAAGAAAAATCAGAGGATCATACAATAGGTGAAATGAAGAATGAAAATGGATTAGGAAGTAAAACATGTTTAAAAACAAATTAAGCAAATGCATATTTTTAGTAAATAGCAGACAATTTAAAGGTAAATAAAGGTAAAAAAAAAAAATTAACAGAAAAATACTGACAGCACATTTTAGAGAGTTTATAGTTTCCAAACAGTGATTGTCTTTGCAATTATGGTATATACAACACCATCACTATTTAAAATGTGTTACAAAGGGCCACGTCAGTGTAGCATATATATGTTTCTGCATCGATTATATAATACCAAAGCTTGAAAATAAAATCATTTCATACATAACTGGTAACTGTTTATATTTGTGTCTGGGTGTATAAACAACATTTTCCTTCAAAGTAACTATTGTAACTAACTGTTCTGTGCCATAGACCCCTGGGAACAAATATACCACACCTGTTCATCAACAACATTCATTTGAAAGAATGAAATAGGCTAAAATGAAAAACCCGGTAATAAACTATAGGTGAAATTTTGGTAAGATGGCATATTTTCAATAAATCTGGTCTATGTACAAAACAACTATATTTATTAACACAATACAAATTAATCTTATTTACAGTTTGAGGGATTTTAAACAATCTCATGTACTCTTGTGTAATTACTGAATAAAAGAATACTCAACAGTTAACAACATTGAGATGACTATGAACTTCCCCTTAGATTAAGAGAACTAAAGTTTGAAGAACTATGTTAGGAAAATGTATGTTAGGGTACATGAGAGAGTTTAATTAGCCACATAATTACTCATTTTTTTGGTGAAACAGATAGCTCAACTTTGGGGAACCTAAAACCACCTCTTGAACCACTGTCACTGCTGGAAGATGAAGACAATCTTGATTTTTTCGAGGGCAGAGAAACACCTGCACTTCCCTCCACTCTGGCTTCACTGTCCTCACCAAGTGTCACTTCATATGAGCCCTTTGACTTTGAACCAAAACCTCCAAATGTGCCAAACTTCAACTTGCCTTTCTTTTCTTTTAGCTTGCTTCCTCCTAGGTCTAAAGAAATGTCACCACCTTCAGCTTCTAAGCGAGCTGATGGAGAAGTGACTGCAAGTCCCCCCTCCTCACTCAGAGAAGAAGACCGATGCCTTGATTTCTTAAATAGATCAAGTGAGGCTGACTTTCCTTTAGTTGATACACTCAGTCTAGGATCACCCTCTAGTTCTAATTTTGCTGTTCCACTGGCACTCAGTTCCTCATCAGGTCCCCGAAGGTCACCTGCACTACTGCCCTTTGCTTTTGACTTGCCAAATAGTTTTGGCACCTTTGCCTTTACTTTGCCTTCACTGTGCATTTCAGGACTGTGAATCTCAATATTCTGTGAAGTGGCTTGGCAACTAATAGATGTAGACTGTATGTTTATGCCCCCACTACCTGCAAGTTCTGAATCAACATTTCCTCCACTTTCTTTTCCTTCAACCTGAGGCAAAGCAATACCAAATTTTGGTATCTTGGTTTTGGGGAATGTTACCACACCCTCTGGATATTGAAGGCCACCAACTGCACTTCCCCCTGAAACACTGGCATCTATTTCTGCACCACCTTTGACCTTTGGAACTTTAATATTTGGAGCCTTTAATTTCATATCTGGCCCTTCAATACTAATATTTGGACTGTCAGTACCAGAACCTTCAATGGCTGCATACAAGCTAGCAGATGGCAAATCCAAATCAGGTGACTTCAATCCCTCTGGTAAAGTTCCATCACCTTTCACCTTTGGTGATGTGATATCTAATTCTACATCAGGAAAACTAAGCTTCCCGAAAAAAGGCTTCTTTGCTTTTGTTCCTTTCATGTGAATATTAGGTGTGTCTAAATCCAGGTCAACTGCTGGTGTTTCTAAGTGAACATCTGGTTTCTTTGCCTTCCCTTTCACTTTAGGAAGTTTAAATTTACCCTTTTTTCCCTTTATGTTGATGTCAATATCAGGGGCATCCAGACTTGCTTCAGTATCTGGGACACTAATGTCTGTTTTGATTCCTTTTGCTAATGCACTGAAAGTGGGTGTCTTGGAATGAGGCCCCTCCACCTCTGGGGATTTTAGTCCAAACTTGGGACCTTTGAACTTGGGAAATGTAACACCTGTTTTACCACCTTCCATAGTAACAGTAGGTATTGCAATGTCAGCATTTGGACCTTTGATATCTCCTTCCAGTTTTGACACTGATGAATCAGTTTCCCCTTTGAATGTAGGCCCTTTCAGGCTGACATCAGGCACTTTAATATCAATATTAGCTAAGTTTGCGTCATTGCCTGAAACGTCCACTTTGGGACCTTTAATATTCAGGGATGGAACTGAGACTTTAGGCATATCAAATCCAACTTTAGATCCCTCAACGTCAATCCCTGGACCTCTGATGTCAATACCAGGGGTTCCTATGTCTCCTTTAATCTTTGGGTATGTTACATCCACATCACCTTTGAGTTTAGGACCTTTAAGATTGATGTCAACATCTGGAATGTTGGGTCCTTTTATAGTTGGCACGTTGAGGTCAGATGCTTTCATATCAATGTTAGCTTTGGGTAGATTTAAATCAATATTTGCCCCCTCCACTTTTGGAACTTCAATGCTCAATGATGGCACATTCATTTTAGGCATGTCAAATGTACCTTTTGGGTCTTCGATATCAATTTGTGGACCTTTGATGCTGATCTGAGGTGCTTTTAAGTCTCCCTCAATCTTTGGAACAGACATATCCATGTCACCTTTGAATTTGGGACCTTTCAGATTAGTATCCATGTCTGGCATGGAAATCGTAGGTCCTGAAATGGTTGGCATTTTGAATTTGGGTCCTTTGGTTTTTCCAATCTCAACATCTGGCCCTTTAATGTCCAGTGCAGGTGGTTTAATATCAATATCAGCTTTAGGAAGACTGACATCAATTTCTGGCCCTTCGATATTTGGAACTTTTCCACCAAAGGATGACATTTTAAATTTAGGCATTTTCAGTCCACCTTTGTGTCCCTCAATATCAACATCCGGACCTTCTATATCAACCTTGGGACCTTTGATGTCACCCTCAACTTTTGGTACTGACACATCAATATCTCCCTTTACTTTAGGCCCTTTCAGACTTATATCCCAGTCAGGCAGTTGTGGTCCTGATATTGATGGCAGTTTGAATTTAGGACCTTTGAGACTCACATCAGGAACCTCAACATCAACTTCTGGTTTCTTAATGTCAACGTGAGGTGTTTTCACATCAATACTAGCCTTGGGAAGACTTAAATCAACATCTGGACCCTCCACTTTTGGACCTTTGATGCCAAATGATGGCATGTTGAATTTAGGCATTTCAAATCCACCCTTAGGGCCTTTGATATCGATCTCTGGTCCTTTAAAGCCAATGTCAGGTGTTTTTATGTCTCCCTCAATCTTTGGAACTGACACATCCACATCCCCTTTGAGTTTTGGACCTTTCAGATTGAAATCCACATCTGGCATGGAAATATTTGGTCCTGAAATTGATGGTGCCTTTAATTTGAGTCCTTTCATTTTTCCACTTGGTCCCTCAATGTCAACATCTGGTCCTTTAATGTCCAGTTCAGGTGATTTGATATCAATATCAGCTTTAGGAAGACTGACATCAACTTCTGGCCCTTCGATTTTTGGACCTTTTCCAGCAAAGATTGGCATTTTAAATTTAGGCAACTTAAATCCCCCTTTATGTGCCTCAATATCAACATCTGGCACTTCAATGTCAACCTTTGGAGCTTTTATGTCACCCTTAATCTTTGGAGATGACACATCAATATCTCCCTTTACTTTTGGACCTTTAAGATTTATATCCCAATCTGGCAGTTTGGGTCCTGATATTGATGGCAGATTGAATTTTGGACCCTTGAAACTTGCGTCAGGAAGCTCAGCATCAACTTCTGGTTTTTTAATGTCAACTTCAGGTGTTTTCACATCAATACTAGCCTTGGGAAGACTTAAATTAACATCGGGACCCTCCACTTTTGGACCTTTGATGCCAAATGATGGCATGTTGAATTTAGGCATTTCAAATCCACCTTTAGGGCCTTTTATATCAATCTCTGGTCTTTTGATGTCAATGTCAGGTGTTTTTATGTCTCCTTCAATCTTTGGAACTGACACATCCACATCCCCTTTGAGTTTCGGACCTTTCAGATTGAAATCCACATCTGGCATGGAAATATTTGGCCCTGAAATGTTTGGCATCTTGAATTTGGGTCCTTTGAATTTTCCACTTGGTCCCTCAATGTCAACATCTGGTCCTTTAATGTCCAGTTCAGGTGATTTGATATCAATATCAGCTTTAGGAAGACTGACATCAACTTCTGGCCCTTCGATTTTTGGACCTTTTCCAACAAAGACTGGCATTTTAAATTTAGGCATTTTCAGTCCACCTTTGTGTCCCTCAATATCAACATCCGGACCTTCTATATCAACCTTGGGACCTTTGATGTCACCCTCAACTTTTGGTACTGACACGTCAATATCTCCCTTTACTTTAGGCCCTTTCAGACTTATATCCCAGTCAGGCAGTTGTGGTCCTGATATTGATGGCAGTTTGAATTTAGGACCTTTGAGACTCACATCAGGAACCTCAACATCAACTTCTGGTTTTTTAATGTCAACGTGAGGTGTTTTCACATCAATACTAGCCTTGGGAAGACTTAAATCAACATCTGGACCCTCCACTTTGGAACCTTTGATGCCAAATGATGGCATGTTGAATTTAGGCATTTCAAATCCACCCTTAGGGCTTTTGATATCGATCTCTGGTCCTTTAAAGCCAATGTCAGGTGTTTTTATGTCTCCCTCAATCTTTGGAACTGACACATCCACATCACCTTTGCGTTTTGGACCTTTCAGATTGAAATCCACATCTGGCATGGAAATATTTGGCCCTGAAATGCTTGGCATCTTGAATTTGGGTCCTTTGAATTTTCCACTTGGTCCCTCAATGTCAACATCTGGTCCTTTAATGTCCAGTTCAGGTGATTTGATATCAATATCAGCTTTAGGAAGACTGACATCAACTTCTGGCCCTTCGATTTTTGGACCTTTTCCAACAAAGACTGGCATTTTAAATTTAGGCAACTTAAATCCCCCTTTATGTGCCTCAATATCAACATCTGGCACTTCAATGTCAACCTTTGGAGCTTTTATGTCACCCTTAATCTTTGGAGATGACACATCAATATCTCCCTTTACTTTTGGACCTTTAAGATTTATATCCCAATCTGGCAGTTTGGGTCCTGATATTGATGGCAGATTGAATTTTGGACCCTTGAAACTTGCGTCAGGAAGCTCAGCATCAACTTCTGGTTTTTTAATGTCAACTTCAGGTGTTTTCACATCAATACTAGCCTTGGGAAGACTTAAATTAACATCGGGACCCTCCACTTTTGGACCTTTGATGCCAAATGATGGCATGTTGAATTTAGGCATTTCAAATCCACCTTTAGGGCCTTTGATATCAATCTCTGGTCTTTTGATGTCAATGTCAGGTGTTTTTATGTCTCCTTCAATCTTTGGAACTGACACATCCACATCCCCTTTGAGTTTCGGACCTTTCAGATTGAAATCCACATCTGGCATGGAAATATTTGGCCCTGAAATGTTTGGCATCTTGAATTTGGGTCCTTTGAATTTTCCACTTGGTCCCTCAATGTCAACATCTGGTCCTTTAATGTCCAGTTCAGGTGATTTGATATCAATATCAGCTTTAGGAAGACTGACATCAACTTCTGGCCCTTCGATTTTTGGACCTTTTCCAGTAAAGACTGGCATTTTAAATTTAGGCATTTTCAGTCCACCTTTGTGTCCCTCAATATCAACATCCGGACCTTCTATATCAACCTTGGGACCTTTGATGTCACCCTCAACTTTTGGTACTGACACGTCAATATCTCCCTTTACTTTAGGCCCTTTCAGACTTATATCCCAGTCAGGCAGTTGTGGTCCTGATATTGATGGCAGTTTGAATTTAGGACCTTTGAGACTCACATCAGGAACCTCAACATCAACTTCTGGTTTTTTAATGTCAACGTGAGGTGTTTTCACATCAATACTAGCCTTGGGAAGACTTAAATCAACATCTGGACCCTCCACTTTGGAACCTTTGATGCCAAATGATGGCATGTTGAATTTAGGCATTTCAAATCCACCCTTAGGGCCTTTGATATCGATCTCTGGTCCTTTAAAGCCAATGTCAGGTGTTTTTATGTCTCCCTCAATCTTTGGAACTGACACATCCACATCACCTTTGCGTTTTGGACCTTTCAGATTGAAATCCACATCTGGCATGGAAATATTTGGCCCTGAAATGCTTGGCATCTTGAATTTGGGTCCTTTGAATTTTCCACTTGGTCCCTCAATGTCAACATCTGGTCCTTTAATGTCCAGTTCAGGTGATTTGATATCAATATCAGCTTTAGGAAGACTGACATCAACTTCTGGCCCTTCGATTTTTGGACCTTTTCCAGCAAAGATTGGCATTTTAAATTTAGGCAACTTAAATCCCCCTTTATGTGCCTCAATATCAACATCTGGCACTTCAATGTCAACCTTTGGAGCTTTTATGTCACCCTTAATCTTTGGAGATGACACATCAATATCTCCCTTTACTTTTGGACCTTTAAGATTTATATCCCAATCTGGCAGTTTGGGTCCTGATATTGATGGCAGTTTGAATTTTGGACCCTTGAAACTTGCGTCAGGAAGCTCAGCATCAACTTCTGGATGTTTAATATCAACTTCAGGTGTTTTGACATCAATACTAGCCTTGGGAAGACTTAAATTAACATCTGGACCCTCCACTTTTGGACCTTTGATGCCAAATGATGGCATGTTGAATTTAGGCATTTCAAATCCACCTTTAGGGCCTTTGATATCAATCTCTGGTCTTTTGATGTCAATGTCAGGTGTTTTTATGTCTCCTTCAATCTTTGGAACTGACACATCCACATCCCCTTTGAGTTTCGGACCTTTCAGATGGAAATCCACATCTGGCATGGAAATATTTGGCCCTGAAATGTTTGGCATCTTGAATTTGGGTCCTTTGAATTTTCCACTTGGTCCCTCAATGTCAACATCTGGCCCTTTAATTTCCAGTTCAGGTGATTTGATATCAATATCAGCTTTAGGAAGACTGACATCAACTTCCGGCCCTTCAATTTTTGGACCTTTTCCAGCAAAGATTGGCATTTTAAATTTAGGCATTTTCAGTCCACCTTTGTGTCCCTCAATATCAACATCCGGACCTTCTATATCAACCTTGGGACCTTTGATGTCACCCTGAACTTTTGGTACTGACACATCAATATCTCCCTTTACTTTAGGCCCTTTCAGACTTATATCCCAGTCAGGCAGTTGTGGTCCTGATATTGATGGCAGTTTGAATTTAGGACCTTTGAGACTCACATCAGGAACCTCAACATCAACTTCTGGTTTTTTAATGTCAACGTGAGGTGTTTTCACATCAATACTAGCCTTGGGAAGACTTAAATCAACATCTGGACCCTCCACTTTTGGACCTTTGATGCCAAATGATGGCATGTTGAATTTAGGCATTTCAAATCCACCTTTAGGGCCTTTGATATCAATCTCTGGTCTTTTGATGTCAATGTCAGGTGTTTTTATGTCTCCTTCAATCTTTGGAACTGACACATCCACATCCCCTTTGAGTTTCGGACCTTTCAGATGGAAATCCACATCTGGCATGGAAATATTTGGCCCTGAAATGTTTGGCATCTTGAATTTGGGTCCTTTGAATTTTCCACTTGGTCCCTCAATGTCAACATCTGGCCCTTTAATTTCCAGTTCAGGTGATTTGATATCAATATCAGCTTTAGGAAGACTGACATCAACTTCCGGCCCTTCGATTTTTGGACCTTTTCCAGCAAAGATTGGCATTTTAAATTTAGGCATTTTCAGTCCACCTTTGTGTCCCTCAATATCAACATCCGGACCTTCTATATCAACCTTGGGACCTTTGATGTCACCCTCAACTTTTGGTACTGACACATCAATATCTCCCTTTACTTTAGGCCCTTTCAGACTTATATCCCAGTCAGGCAGTTGTGGTCCTGATATTGATGGCAGTTTGAATTTAGGACCTTTGAGACTCACATCAGGAACCTCAACATCAACTTCTGGTTTTTTAATGTCAACGTGAGGTGTTTTCACATCAATACTAGCCTTGGGAAGACTTAAATCAACATCTGGACCCTCCACTTTTGGACTTTTGATGCCAAATGATGGCATGTTGAATTTAGGCATTTCAAATCCACCTTTAGGGCCTTTTATATCAATCTCTGGTCTTTTGATGTCAATGTCAGGTGTTTTTATGTCTCCTTCAATCTTTGGAACTGACACATCCACATCCCCTTTGAGTTTTGGACCTTTCAGATTGAAATCCACATCTGGCATGGAAATATTTGGCCCTGAAATGTTTGGCATCTTGAATTTGGGTCCTTTGAATTTTCCACTTGGTCCCTCAATGTCAACATCTGGCCCTTTAATTTCCAGTTCAGGTGATTTGATATCAATATCAGCTTTAGGAAGACTGACATCAACTTCCGGCCCTTCGATTTTTGGACCTTTTCCAGTAAAGACTGGCATTTTAAATTTAGGCATTTTCAGTCCACCTTTGTGTCCCTCAATATCAACATCCGGACCTTCTATATCAACCTTGGGACCTTTGATGTCACCCTCAACTTTTGGTACTGACACATCAATATCTCCCTTTACTTTAGGCCCTTTCAGACTTATATCCCAGTCAGGCAGTTGTGGTCCTGATATTGATGGCAGTTTGAATTTAGGACCTTTGAGACTCACATCAGGAACCTCAACATCAACTTCTGGTTTTTTAATGTCAACGTGAGGTGTTTTCACATCAATACTAGCCTTGGGAAGACTTAAATCAACATCTGGACCCTCCACTTTTGGACTTTTGATGCCAAATGTTGGCATGTTGAATTTAGGCATTTCAAATCCACCTTTAGGGCCTTTTATATCAATCTCTGGTCTTTTGATGTCAATGTCAGGTGTTTTTATTTCTCCTTCAATCTTTGGAACTGACACATCCACATCCCCTTTGAGTTTTGGACCTTTCAGATGGAAATCCACATCTGGCATGGAAATATTTGGCCCTGAAATGTTTGGCATCTTGAATTTGGGTCCTTTGAATTTTCCACTTGGTCCCTCAATGTCAACATCTGGTCCTTTAATGTCCAGTTCAGGTGATTTGATATCAATATCAGCTTTAGGAAGACTGACATCAACTTCTGGCCCTTCGATTTTTGGACCTTTTCCAACAAAGACTGGCATTTTAAATTTAGGCATTTTCAGTCCACCTTTGTGTCCCTCAATATCAACATCCGGACCTTCTATATCAACCTTGGGAACTTTGATGTCACCCTTAACTTTTGGTACTGACACATCAATATCTCCCTTTACTTTAGGCCCTTTCAGACTTACATCCCAGTCAGGCAGTTGTGGTCCTGATATTGATGGCAGTTTGAATTTAGGACCTTTGAGACTCACATCAGGAACCTCAACATCAACTTCTGGTTTCTTAATGTCAACGTGAGGTGTTTTCACATCAATACTAGCCTTGGGAAGACTTAAATCAACATCTGGACCCTCCACTTTGGAACCTTTGATGCCAAATGATGGCATGTTGAATTTAGGCATTTCAAATCCACCTTTAGGGCCTTTGATATCAATCTCTGGTCTTTTGATGTCAATGTCAGGTGTTTTTATGTCTCCTTCAATCTTTGGAACTGACACATCCACATCCCCTTTGAGTTTCGGACCTTTCAGATTGAAATCCACATCTGGCATGGAAATATTTGGCCCTGAAATGTTTGGCATCTTGAATTTGGGTCCTTTGAATTTTCCACTTGGTCCCTCAATGTCAACATCTGGCCCTTTAATTTCCAGTTCAGGTGATTTGATATCAATATCAGCTTTAGGAAGACTGACATCAACTTCCGGCCCTTCGATTTTTGGACCTTTTCCAGTAAAGACTGGCATTTTAAATTTAGGCATTTTCAGTCCACCTTTGTGTCCCTCAATATCAACATCCGGACCTTCTATATCAACCTTGGGACCTTTGATGTCACCCTCAACTTTTGGTACTGACACATCAATATCTCCCTTTACTTTAGGCCCTTTCACACTTATATCCCAGTCAGGCAGTTGTGGTCCTGATATTGATGGCAGTTTGAATTTAGGACCTTTGAGACTCACATCAGGAACCTCAACATCAACTTCTGGTTTTTTAATGTCAACGTGAGGTGTTTTCACATCAATACTAGCCTTGGGAAGACTTAAATCAACATCTGGACCCTCCACTTTTGGACTTTTGATGCCAAATGATGGCATGTTGAATTTAGGCATTTCAAATCCACCTTTAGGGCCTTTTATATCAATCTCTGGTCTTTTGATGTCAATGTCAGGTGTTTTTATTTCTCCTTCAATCTTTGGAACTGACACATCCACATCCCCTTTGAGTTTTGGACCTTTCAGATTGAAATCCACATCTGGCATGGAAATATTTGGCCCTGAAATGTTTGGCATCTTGAATTTAGGTCCTTTGAATTTTCCACTTGGTCCCTCAATGTCAACATCTGGCCCTTTAATTTCCAGTTCAGGTGATTTGATATCAATATCAGCTTTAGGAAGACTGACATCAACTTCCGGCCCTTCGATTTTTGGACCTTTTCCAGTAAAGACTGGCATTTTAAATTTAGGCATTTTCAGTCCACCTTTGTGTCCCTCAATATCAACATCCGGACCTTCTATATCAACCTTGGGACCTTTGATGTCACCCTGAACTTTTGGTACTGACACATCAATATCTCCCTTTACTTTAGGCCCTTTCAGACTTATATCCCAGTCAGGCAGTTGTGGTCCTGATATTGATGGCAGTTTGAATTTAGGACCTTTGAGACTCACATCAGGAACCTCAACATCAACTTCTGGTTTTTTAATGTCAACGTGAGGTGTTTTCACATCAATACTAGCCTTGGGAAGACTTAAATCAACATCTGGACCCTCCACTTTTGGACTTTTGATGCCAAATGATGGCATGTTGAATTTAGGCATTTCAAATCCACCTTTAGGGCCTTTTATATCAATCTCTGGTCTTTTGATGTCAATGTCAGGTGTTTTTATTTCTCCTTCAATCTTTGGAACTGACACATCCACATCCCCTTTGAGTTTTGGACCTTTCAGATGGAAATCCACATCTGGCATGGAAATATTTGGCCCTGAAATGTTTGGCATCTTGAATTTGGGTCCTTTGAATTTTCCACTTGGTCCCTCAATGTCAACATCTGGTCCTTTAATGTCCAGTTCAGGTGATTTGATATCAATATCAGCTTTAGGAAGACTGACATCAACTTCTGGCCCTTCGATTTTTGGACCTTTTCCAACAAAGACTGGCATTTTAAATTTAGGCATTTTCAGTCCACCTTTGTGTCCCTCAATATCAACATCCGGACCTTCTATATCAACCTTGGGACCTTTGATGTCACCCTCAACTTTTGGTACTGACACATCAATATCTCCCTTTACTTTAGGCCCTTTCAGACTTACATCCCAGTCAGGCAGTTGTGGTCCTGATATTGATGGCAGTTTGAATTTAGGACCTTTGAGACTCACATCAGGAACCTCAACATCAACTTCTGGTTTCTTAATGTCAACGTGAGGTGTTTTCACATCAATACTAGCCTTGGGAAGACTTAAATCAACATCTGGACCCTCCACTTTGGAACCTTTGATGCCAAATATCGGCATTTTAACTTTAGGCATTTCAAATCCACCTTTAGGGCCTTTGATATCAATCTCTGGTCTTTTGATGTCAATGTCAGGTGTTTTTATGTCTCCTTCAATCTTTGGAACTGACACATCCACATCACCTTTGAGTTTTGGACCTTTCAGATTGAAATCCACATCTGGCATGGAAATATTTGGCCCTGAAATGTTTGGCATCTTGAATTTGGGTCCTTTGAATTTTCCACTTGGACTCTCAATGTCAACATCAGGTCCTTTGACGTCCAGTTTAGGTGTTTTGATATCAATATCAGCTTTTGGGAGAGTGACATCAACTTCTGGCCCTTCAATATGTGGACCTTTACCCCCTAAGGACGGCAATTTAAATTTAGGGAATTTCAATCCACCTTGGTGTCCCTCGATATCGACATTTGGTCTCTCAATGTCAACTTTTGGAACCTTTATGTCTCCCTCAATCTTTGGAACTGACACATCCACATCACCTTTGAGTTTTGGACCTTTCAGATTTAAATCTACATCTGGCATAGTAATTTTGGGTCCAGAAATGTTTGGCATTCTGAATTTGGGTGCTTTGAGTTTTCCACTTGGACCCTCAATGTCAACATCTGGTCCTTTGATGTCCAGTTCACGGGTTTTGATATCAATATCAGCTTTAGGAAGACTGACATCAAATTCTGGCCCTTCAAAATGTGGGCCTTTACCACCAAATGATGGCATTTTAAATGTAGGCATTTTCAGTCCACCTTTGTGTCCCCCAATCTCAACATCTGGTCCTTCAATATCAACTTCTGGACCTTCGATGTCAACTTCAGGTGTTTTTATGTCTCCTTCAACCTTTGGAACTGACACATCCACATCACCTTTGAGTTTCGGACCTTTCAGATGGAAATCCACATCTGGCATGGAAATATTTGGCCCTGAAATGTTTGGCATCTTGAATTTGGGTCCTTTGAATTTTCCACTTGGTCCCTCAATGTCAACATCTGGTCCTTTAATGTCCAGTTCAGGGGCTTTGACATCAATTTCAGCTTTAGGAAGACTGACATCAACTTCTGGCCCTTCGATTTTTGGACCTTTTCCAACAAACACTGGCATTTTAAATTTAGGCATTTTCAGTCCACCTTTGTGTCCCTCAATATCAACATCTGGACCTTCTATATCAACCTTGGGAACTTTGATGTCACCCTCAACTTTTGGTACTGACACATCAATATCTCCCTTTACTTTAGGCCCTTTCAGACTTATATCCCAGTCAGGCAGTTGTGGTCCTGATATTGATGGCAGTTTGAATTTAGGACCTTTGAGACTCACATCAGGAACCTCAACATCAACTTCTGGTTTTTTAATGTCAACGTGAGGTGTTTTCACATCAATACTAGCCTTGGGAAGACTTAAATCAACATCTGGACCCTCCACTTTTGGGCTTTTGATGCCAAATGATGGCATGTTGAATTTAGGCATTTCAAATCCACCTTTAGGGCCTTTTATATCAATCTCTGGTCTTTTGATGTCAATGTCAGGTGTTTTTATGTCTCCCTCAATCTTTGGAACTGACACATCCACATCACCTTTGAGTTTTGGACCTTTCAGATTGAAATCCACATCTGGCATGGAAATATTTGGCCCTTCGATGTTTGGCATCTTGAATTTGGGTCCTTTGAATTTTCCACTTGGTCCCTCAATGTCAACATCTGGTCCTTTGATATCAATTTCCGGAGATGCCATTTCAATGCTGGGTTTTGGAACATCAATGTCAACTTCTGGCATTTTAGTCTTTGGACCCTTGAAACCAAATTTTGGTAACTTGAATTTGGATCCTTTAGCTTTTGGACCACTCAACCCAAGATCTAGATCAATACCTTCCGAACTACCTGTCTTTCCTTTAATGCTAATATCTCCTTGCACCAACTGTACATCAGTTTCTGGGGTTTTAACTTTTTGCCCCTTGAAACCAAACTTTGGCATCTTGAACTTTGTTTTCTTTGAACCAATTTCTGGAACATCAATTGTAACATCTGGTGCATCAAGATCACCTCTTGGCATTTCAACATCGCCTTTTAAATCTCCCTTCAACTTTGGACCCTTCACGTTGAGGTCAACATCAGGCAATGATATTTTTGGTCCAGATGTTGGAAACTTCACTTTTGGCTTAGAAATTTTCCCTTCTGGAGATTCTAAGTCAAAGTCTCCAACTTTTATTTCAACTTCAGGGGATTTCATATCTCCCTCAATCTTTGGAATTGACATACCAACGTCACCTTTGAGTTTAGGACTTTTCAAACTTATATCTACATCAGGCATGGCGATTTTTGGACCTGACAGTGTTGGCATGCTGAATTTTGTTCCTTTGATTTTTGCATTTGGCCCTTCAATATCAACATCTGGTACTTTGATGTTTACATCTGGTGCTTTCATGTCAATAACTGCTTTTGGAACATGTAAATCAAAATCTGGACCCTCCACTTTTGGACTTTTCATACCAAAAGATGGCATTTTGATTTTTGGGATGTCAAATCCACCATGAGGTCTTTGTATATCAACATCTGGTGCTTTAATATTCACTTCAGGAGTTTTTATGTCTCCCTCAATCTTTGGAACTGACACATCCACATTACCTTTGAGTTTTGGACCTTTCACATTGAAATCCACATCTGGCATGGAAATATTTGGTCCTGAAATTGATGGTGCCTTTAATTTGAGTCCTTTCATTTTTCCACTTGGTCCCTCAATGTCAACATCTGGTCCTTTGATGTCCAGTTCAGGGGCTTTGACATCAATTTCAGCTTTAGGAAGACTGACATCAACTTCTGGCCCTTCGATTTTTGGACCTTTTCCAGCAAAGATTGGCATTTTAAATTTAGGCATTTTCAGTCCACCTTTGTGTCCCTCAATATCAACATCCGGACCTTCTATATCAACCTTGGGAACTTTGATGTCACCCTCAACTTTTGGTACTGACACATCAATATCTCCCTTTACTTTAGGCCCTTTCAGACTTATATCCCAGTCAGGCAGTTGTGGTCCTGATATTGATGGCAGTTTGAATTTAGGACCTTTGAGACTCACATCAGGAAGCTCAACATCAACTTCTGGTTTTTTAATGTCAACTTCTGGTGTTTTCACATCAATACTAGCCTTGGGAAGACTTAAATCAACATCTGGACCCTCCACTTTGGAACCTTTGATGCCAAATGATGGCATGTTGAATTTAGGCATTTCAAATCCACCCTTAGGGCCTTTGATATCGATCTCTGGTCCTTTAAAGCCAATGTCAGGTGTTTTTATGTCTCCCTCAATCTTTGGAACTGACACATCCACATCACCTTTGCGTTTTGGACCTTTCAGATTGAAATCCACATCTGGCATGGAAATATTTGGTCCTGAAATTGATGGTGCCTTTAATTTGAGTCCTTTGTTTTTTCCACTTGGAAGATCAATGTCAACATCTGGTCCTTTGATGTCCAGTTCAGGGGCTTTGACATCAATTTCAGCTTTAGGAAGACTGACATCAACTTCTGGCCCTTCGATTTTTGGACCTTTTCCAGCAAAGATTGGCATTTTAAATTTAGGCATTTTCAGTCCACCTTTGTGTCCCTCAATATCAACATCCGGACCTTCTATATCAACCTTGGGAACTTTGATGTCACCCTCAACTTTTGGTACTGACACATCAATATCTCCCTTTACTTTAGGCCCTTTCAGACTTATATCCCAGTCAGGCAGTTGTGGTCCTGATATTGATGGCAGTTTGAATTTAGGACCTTTGAGACTCACATCAGGAACCTCAACATCAACTTCTGGTTTTTTAATGTCAACTTCAGGTGTTTTCACATCAATACTAGCCTTGGGAAGACTTAAATCAACATCTGGACCCTCCACTTTGGAACCTTTCATGCTGAATGAGGGCATTTTGACTTTAGGCATTTCAAATCCACCCTTAGGGCCTTTGATATTGACCTCTGGGCCTTTGACGTCAATGTCAGGTGTTTTTATGTCTCCTTCAATCTTTGGAACTGACACATCCACATCCCCTTTGAGTTTTGGACCTTTCAGATTGAAATCCACATCTGGCATGGAAATATTTGGTCCTGAAATTGATGGTGCCTTTAATTTGAGTCCTTTCATTTTTCCACTTGGTCCCTCAATGTCAACATCTGGTCCTTTGATGTCCAGTTCAGGGGCTTTGACATCAATATCAGCTTTAGGAAGACTGACATCAACTTCTGGCCCTTCGATTTTTGGACCTTTTCCAACAAAGACTGGCATTTTAAATTTAGGCATTTTCAGTCCACCTTTGTGTCCCTCAATATCAACATCCGGACCTTCTATATCAACCTTGGGACCTTTGATGTCACCCTCAACTTTTGGTACTGACACATCAATATCTCCCTTTACTTTAGGCCCTTTCAGACTTATATCCCAGTCAGGCAGTTGTGGTCCTGATATTGATGGCAGTTTGAATTTAGGACCTTTGAGACTCACATCAGGAACCTCAACATCAACTTCTGGTTTTTTAATGTCAACTTCAGGTGTTTTCACATCAATACTAGCCTTGGGAAGACTTAAATCAACATCTGGACCCTCCACTTTGGAACCTTTCATGCTGAATGAGGGCATTTTGACTTTAGGCATTTCAAATCCACCCTTAGGGCCTTTGATATTGACCTCTGGGCCTTTGACGTCAATGTCAGGTGTTTTTATGTCTCCTTCAATCTTTGGAACTGACACATCCACATCCCCTTTGAGTTTTGGACCTTTCAGATTGAAATCCACATCTGGCATGGAAATATTTGGTCCTGAAATTGATGGTGCCTTTAATTTGAGTCCTTTCATTTTTCCACTTGGTCCCTCAATGTCAACATCTGGTCCTTTGATGTCCAGTTCAGGGGCTTTGACATCAATTTCAGCTTTAGGAAGACTGACATCAACTTCTGGCCCTTCGATTTTTGGACCTTTTCCAACAAAGACTGGCATTTTTAATTTAGGCATTTTCAGTCCACCTTTGTGTCCCTCAATATCAACATCCGGACATTCTATATCAACCTTGGGACCTTTGATGTCACCCTGAACTTTTGGTACTGACACATCAATATCTCCCTTTACTTTAGGCCCTTTCAGACTTATATCCCAGTCAGGCAGTTGTGGTCCTGATATTGATGGCAGTTTGAATTTAGGACCTTTGAGACTCACATCAGGAACCTCAACATCAACTTCTGGTTTTTTAATGTCAACTTCAGGTGTTTTCACATCAATACTAGCCTTGGGAAGACTTAAATCAACATCTGGACCCTCCACTTTGGAACCTTTCATGCTGAATGAGGGCATTTTGACTTTAGGCATTTCAAATCCACCCTTAGGGCCTTTGATATTGACCTCTGGGCCTTTGACGTCAATGTCAGGTGTTTTTATGTCTCCCTCAATCTTTGGAACTGACACATCCACATCTCCTTTGAGTTTTGGACCTTTCAGATTGAAATCCACATCTGGCATGGAAATATTTGGTCCTGAAATTGATGGTGCCTTTAATTTGAGTCCTTTCATTTTTCCACTTGGTCCCTCAATGTCAACATCTGGTCCTTTGATGTCCAGTTCAGGGGCTTTGACATCAATTTCAGCTTTAGGAAGACTGACATCAACTTCTGGCCCTTCGATTTTTGGACCTTTTCCAACAAAGACTGGCATTTTAAATTTAGGCATTTTCAGTCCACCTTTGTGTCCCTCAATATCAACATCCGGACATTCTATATCAACCTTGGGAACTTTGATGTCACCCTCAACTTTTGGTACTGACACATCAATATCTCCCTTTACTTTAGGCCCTTTCAGACTTATATCCCAGTCAGGCAGTTGTGGTCCTGATATTGATGGCAGTTTGAATTTAGGACCTTTGAGACTCACATCAGGAACCTCAACATCAACTTCTGGTTTTTTAATGTCAACTTCAGGTGTTTTCACATCAATACTAGCCTTGGGAAGACTTAAATCAACATCTGGACCCTCCACTTTGGAACCTTTCATGCTGAATGAGGGCATTTTGACTTTAGGCATTTCAAATCCACCCTTAGGGCCTTTGATATTGACCTCTGGGCCTTTGACGTCAATGTCAGGTGTTTTTATGTCTCCTTCAATCTTTGGAACTGACACATCCACATCCCCTTTGAGTTTTGGACCTTTCAGATTGAAATCCACATCTGGCATGGAAATATTTGGTCCTGAAATTGATGGTGCCTTTAATTTGAGTCCTTTCATTTTTCCACTTGGTCCCTCAATGTCAACATCTGGTCCTTTGATGTCCAGTTCAGGGGCTTTGACATCAATTTCAGCTTTAGGAAGACTGACATCAACTTTTGGCCCTTCGATTTTTGGACCTTTTCCAACAAAGACTGGCATTTTAAATTTAGGCATTTTCAGTCCACCTTTGTGTCCCTCAATATCAACATCCGGACATTCTATATCAACCTTGGGACCTTTGATGTCACCCTGAACTTTTGGTACTGACACATCAATATCTCCCTTTACTTTAGGCCCTTTCAGACTTATATCCCAGTCAGGCAGTTGTGGTCCTGATATTGATGGCAGTTTGAATTTAGGACCTTTGAGACTCACATCAGGAACCTCAACATCAACTTCTGGTTTTTTAATGTCAACTTCAGGTGTTTTCACATCAATACTAGCCTTGGGAAGACTTAAATCAACATCTGGACCCTCCACTTTGGAACCTTTCATGCTGAATGAGGGCATTTTGACTTTAGGCATTTCAAATCCACCCTTAGGGCCTTTGATATTGACCTCTGGGCCTTTGACGTCAATGTCAGGTGTTTTTATGTCTCCTTCAATCTTTGGAACTGACACATCCACATCTCCTTTGAGTTTTGGACCTTTCAGATTGAAATCCACATCTGGCATGGAAATATTTGGTCCTGAAATTGATGGTGCCTTTAATTTGAGTCCTTTCATTTTTCCACTTGGTCCCTCAATGTCAACATCTGGTCCTTTGATGTCCAGTTCAGGGGCTTTGACATCAATTTCAGCTTTAGGAAGACTGACATCAACTTCTGGCCTTTCAATATGTGGACCTTTTCCACCAAAAGACGGCATTCTAAATTTAGGCAATTTCATTCCATCTTCATAGCCCTCAGTGTCAACCTTGGAAACATTTAAGTCACCCTCAATTTTTGGAACTGATGCACTGACATCCCCCTTTACTTTAGGCCCTTTCAGACTTACATCCAATCCTGGAAATTTAGGTCCTGGTATTTCAATTTTGGGTCCTTTGAGGTTTACGTCAGGAACTTCAGCATCAATGTCTGGTTGTTTAATGTCAACTTCAGGAGCCTTGACATCAATGCTTGCCTTAGGAAGTTTTATATCAATGTCTGGACCCTCGACGCTTGGACCTTTGATGCCAATTGATGTCATTTTGATTTTAGGCATCTCAAATCTACCCTTAGTCCCTTGGATATCAACCTCTGGAGCTTTGATGTCAACTTCAGGAGGGTGGATTTCAGCTTCTGGTCCTTGAATATCCACTTTAGGAAGCTTTGGAACATCTCCTTCAATGCTTGGTCCTTGACGTTTTACTTCCATATCTGGCATTTCTGATTTTTTTACTTTAAATCCTTTGAGTTTTGCATCAGCACCTTCAATGTCAATAACTGAAGGTTTAACTACAGTTTTGGGTGTTTTTATGTCTACATCTGCACTTTCAGCATTAGGTAGTTTAACATCAGCTATTGGAGATTTAACACCAATTTCAGGTTTGGTAATTTTTAGACTAACATCTAGACCTTCAACATTGGTATCTCCAGCTTCCATGCCAGGTCCTTTGACATTTATTTGTGTAGCTCCTTTTATGTCTCCCTCAATCTTTGGAACTGATGTGGATGGCAACTCAAACTTTGCTCCTTTCATTTTTCCACCAGTGCTGTCAACAACAGCTTCTGGTGCCTGAGGTGCTCTTAGATCAACTTCTGGTCCCTTGACTCGAAATGATGGTATCTTTATCTGAGGTATTGTGGAATCCACTTCCCCCCCCTCAATATTTATATCTGGACCATGAATATCTGCTTTAGGTTGCCTTATTTCTCCCTTTGTCTTTGGCACTTTTGCATCAAGAGTTCCCTCCATTTTAGAACCCTTCAGGTTTACATCAATATCAGGTCCAGATAAAGTTGGAATTTGTACCTTAGACACCCCTATTTTGGATTTGCTTTCTGGTACTTTGGGTTGAATGCTAGAGTTGATTTCCATTGTCTTGATGTCACTAACAGCCTCTGGAAGTCTGACACTGACAACTGGGCCTTCAGGGTTAACACTAGCACCTCTAATTTGCATTTCTCTCTGATTGATATGAACCTCATTTTTCAACGTTGAACCTCCAAGGTTGACATCTACAGTTTCCACTGAAATCTTGCCGGGTCCTGGGGAAGATCCTGAGGTCCCACTGCCTAATGTTATAACTGGGCCTGTTGTCCTGCCACCTCTAAATTCAGTGTCGATATCTAGGGACCCTCCACCAAGTCTGACATTTGGAACATTAATACTGCCTGATCCCCTTCCCTGAGGGTGGCTGATGGTAATTTCAGATACCTTAACGTTTGTTCTGTCACCTAAACTGGTGTCAGTGCTTCTCTCCTCTGCAACTCCCATCCCCCCTATTGTAACATGTTTAACACCAGTGTATGTACTGTCTTTAATTGTCATGCTTGTTTCTGACACCTGTTTTTTTCCATCTCCTTGCTCTCCACTCACCTTTATTTCAAAACCTGCCTGGCCTTTACTGCCTGTAGCTCCAAAGCTAGGCCCTTTAAATCTGAGACCAGTATCACTTTCTTTCTCTACCTCCCTTGTAATTGTTGTGGTTTTAACTCCCCCACCACCCCAGCGTGTCTCTGTAGAGCTAATGTGTGGACCAGTGTAAGAGACATTGCTTGACTCAAAAACTCCCTCTTCTGCTCCCTCTTTACCTGATGAGCTACCATGTGAGATTCTGATACGAGGGGAGCCATCTCCAGATTCATGCCTCAGCCCTTTGAACTCGGGGGTTGAAAGTTCAAGTTGCTCATTTATGCCGCATGGCATATCCACAGTGTAGGTAGTGATGCGCCGGGTGATGGTAGTAATTGTGCTGCCATCACTGCTTGTGCTGCTATGTCGCTCTGTGCGAACATCTACTCCCTCTGCAAGGTCTTCAGACTTCAGCCTTGGTTTAATCTTTTTTGTGTATATTCTCTTATAGTCCTCATCTTCCCCGCTCTGTTAAGAGAGAAAGGCATGAAGGCATACATCACAGAAATGTTTTTAAACCATATAGCTTCTTCAGTAGTTCCCACACAAAGTAAAAAGTCATCACATGACAAAAATATAACTTACAAGGATTATTTCTGGACTGGAACCACCAAATCGGGTCTTCCCTTCCCATGTTAGTGTGCCCATTGGTGAGCGACATGGTGTGCTCAACGGAGAGCAGTAAGGGGATTTGTCTTTGTTTTGTAGTTTCAGTCCAACTTTGTGGCGGTTCAGTGTCTTCAGTAGCTCAGCAGTTTCTTCTGAGCTCATGTTTTCAAAGTAGATAGTGGCGCCCACAATCTGGTCACCTAAGAATTAAGTGGAGACAGCAGTAAAAAAGTTAATACTACAGATTAGTCGGCATGTGGGTAAATTGAGCCTTGCTTCATACTTGATGAAAGATATTGATTAAAAAAAATGTGCTACCTTCATAGACTTTTCCAGACCGTGCGGCAGGTGACTCTCCTTTCACTTCCTTAACGAAAATCTCTCCTGCAGTTGACTGTTCAATGGTCAAGCCAGTTTTGTCTGGACCCTCCCAGTCTGTAAACAGCACCTCCCTCGTGTCTTCTTCTTCAGCCATCTGTAGACATAACCATTAAATGAAAGGGTTGAAGTGAAAAAAAAAAAAAAAAAAAAAATCACGAGGCAGCTGGCAGGAACATATCAATTTGCATCAAGGTACAGAGGAAGAAATTCAGGGATTTGTTGTAATCTTAACTTGATAAAATACCTTGCTTTTGCTTTCTCCTACTTAGGCCTTGTGTGAAGGAAACTGCACTTTGGTTTTCCTACATGAAAAAAAAATACAGTGGTAATCTTTAAGACAAAATTATGACAAAAGCAACCTTACTTTATTTATACAAAGTATTTTATTTCTGACAAAAGTTATTCTATTACCCCTAAAATGAATCCTAAATTTGACTGAATTAAACATATACCAGCTCAGCTCTGCAAGTCTGGCTTGTAGGATCCAGTGGTGAACACTAGATGGTGTTAAAACCCTGTTACAAACCACAGCCTTTACTTCCCTAAAACACCAAATCGTCAGCTCCCCCCATTGTCTGCACCCTGTACTTTGGACATTTGGTTGGAGTCAGACCACACCCTGCCCAGAGGAAAGCAGCCAAGTCCTGCTCCAGTGTCAATAGAACAATGATGGTTAAAGATGCCCTGCTGTATGAAAACTCCTGGAGGCACAGTAACAGACAGAGTACATCTAGTACTGCACTACATGCTAGTGCATGTCCTTTTTCAATCACAGACATGCACATCCATAAATAGTTCTCTAATTCTAAGACAAGTACATAAAGCATTTCTTAGTCTGTTTGTTAGTGACAATACAACAAAGTGCCATGAGATAATTTTATTGTGATTCGGCGATATACAAATAAAATAAGCAACTGAATTCAGTCAGATATATATATATATTAATCTCAGTCTAAGTTAACCATAAATTTGTTATAACTGTATTCATGAGTACTTCATGATTCCATTTAAGGTGCACTCAGTATAAAAATACATCATGTTATTTATTGAATGTGGTCATTTGACTTTTCCAAATATTGCTGGAAATAATAGAGAATGCCTTTAAAATAAGTAAACAATGATGCAACACATGCACCATATTTATATTAAAGCACATCAACAAAATTAATGAGAATGCTTATGTCTATTTTATGTGCACTGTGGTAAACACACTTAAAACCATCACAATGATGATAAGGTTTGTTTACATCATTCAATTGCCTCTTCCGACATGCTGACTATTCCTACCCACTCTCTTCTTTGGAACAGACAACTCATTGTTTCATTAATACCAAACTCTCAGAATCCCACCCCTTCGGGTACACAAGCTGTCTGAGCCATGTGTATCTATGTAGACGATAATACACTGCACGATTTTTACGCTGCATTTATATTGGTGTGTGTGTGCGTGTGTGTGTGCGTGTGTATGGGCGCGCGCACTCAAACATCAAGAGCTATTTGATGATGAAAGTTTTGCTCAAAGACTCTCAGTGGAACCAAACCACCCAACATTAATATCAACAGACTACCTGAAATATAGATGCCCAGCTATTTAATGATTTAATGCCTGAACCAACAGTTCAGTGTCCAGAAGGCCCGATAAATACAGAGTCTATATAACCATTAGAAATTAATTAGAAAAAGGTATTTGCTATCCAGAACAAAGCAGACTGTTGTGGTAAACAGTTCGCTTTAAAAAGGCAAGGTCATTTAAGGTGCTGTGCTTTCATTCCTTGTGTATCTACAGCATCATACCTACAGAAACCAGTCAATATTTCACAGTAGAGACATTTTTTTTTTTGCAGAATGATACACTGACAAAGCTGTATTACCACATTTAGGTGAGAATCAGACATGTAATCAGCTAACTCAAATGGGAAAAGCCTATTCACAGGATGGCACAAAAGAAACATGATATGAGTCATGGTGGTGACTGGTTGCCCATGTTTTTATGGGGTGGATTTGAAGAAGATTTTTACTAGTTTTACGACTCTACTTAAGCACTTCATACTATGGGGGAACAAGGGTTGGGGTGGCAATTATGTCTTTTCTATCTGATACACAAGTGTCTTTGTTGTTTGTGTGACCTAGTTCCATATACCTTGCTTGGTGTACCTCTATCTCAACTTGGAGGAAATATGCACTGCCTAAAAGTCTTAATAAAACTTCTTCATAAAAACTTTCTTTAAATGATTTGTCGCCTGAGACATAAAACACACTTATAAATATATTTCTGCTATTCTATTTAGCATTAATGTACTGGGAATAAACTACATGTACTTCTACCAGTAAGCCACAGATCCCTCCCCATTCACTGTAGTTGTCACATTATATTGTGAGATATCAAGGTGCTGTGAAAAAGAGGAACCTGAGACAAAGATGAAGAGCAGCTGTTTTAAAAGGGTCTGTAACATGCATTATTCCCTAAACAGTCACCTGCCACCCCCATCAAATATGACCTTGCATATGGATAACATCGCATTTGCGCCAATGACTTTACACTAAATACAGTACTAAACACAGTACAATATGCACGCTTGAACAAAATCATATTTCTCATCTCTCTGCCTGAACGCCTGCACATCATATTGTCAGAGTGAACATCGTCAAAATTACACAATAAGGATAAAAAAGACAAACAGTCAGTACTAAAGTTGCTGAAACTAAAACTAGGAGGCTGTGTTTTGGGACGGTAAGGGTGTGTAAGACTGCATTAATAAACATGCAATTTGGAATGTTGTGCTTTGCGATCTGGTCTTCCTTGTTTGCTGGACCCTGTCCAAGGGCACATAACAAGTAATGCACAAATGCTGTATGATTGGGAATACTGGGAAATACATGTAGTGCTCTGAGGTAATATTAGCCTTTAGCCTTCTGTCATGGCCACCGGCACTAATAATACCTGAGGCAAGGGAAGGGGTTTATGCCAAAGATGATGCCTTGCACACTTCCATGTGTCTACAACCTGATTTTCTTCTCTTTCCCTTTCTTCTTCCCTTGTTCTATTTTATTCTGTCTGAAAGTGTGACTTGACTCAGGCATAAAATATAAATCTGTCAAGACCTCCAGTCCTAAAGCATCTGCAAGAATATATGTGCATCAAATACAACAGAAATGTGTGAACATGGAAGGGACAAAAAAGGCAGTTGCTATGCCAAAGACCCAGCTCTAACACTAACACTGGCCATGAGAGAATAATAACCAGCCCTGTCTAATTTCAGTAGAACCCAAATGCTGGATTTGTAAAATGCAACTCATTTTACAAATCCATCTCCGCTTTTTATTCAGACAATCAAAACAGACTAAAAGGCCCAACCAATTTTCACACAGTGTGTTGCGTCACACTTTTATCTCCCACATGCTTCTCAGGGCATATTGACATTGCACAGAACTTTTGAGAGAAGGTCAGTAAATATTAAAAATGTATCTCTCAAACAGGATGCATATTATTGTCAGGCTGGATTACGTTTTTAGGGGTTAAAGAAAAACATATATGGGCCATACCTGTGTTCACAAAAGTTTTCAAAGAGCAAAGTAGAGAAAAAAAAATCCTTATTTCATTTCTCACAGAAGTGGATAACCTCAGGACACAGTTCTCTTACTTTCTACTTCACTGAGGCTCTCTATGATACAGAGCGAACTATTTGGGCTGTCCTTGTTCTCACAGCTTTGACATATTTCTGGCAGCAAGCTGTGGGGAGGAGCTGAGGCTCCCAGCGATATAGGGAGGGAAAGAGGGAAGGGGTGATGGAAAAAAGAGGAAATGGGGAAAAAAAAGTGAAAGTGAGTGAGATAGCAAGCAAGAAAGGGAGAGGAATGGTTGTGAAACTGGTCTGTGGAATGTTAGCCTGCGAATTAACAGTGAAGAGGCGGAAAGGCAGCCAAGTAGGAATGAAAATGTGGGGCTTTCACTGAAGAGTCTTCTCAGAAGCTTACAACAACAACACTGTGCATAGGCATTTCCTTTTCCTTTTCATGCTTTACTAAACTCAGTCATGTATTACAATCCCTCTCTTTAGACACGCTTAGAATTAAAATTGATCCAAAAGATGATCAAAAAGTGATTACATATGAATTGTGTTGTAAATCTGGTAAATAAGTAAGCCCCCTGTTCTGGGGATCATTGGAACTGTAGGCAGTCTCTAACAACAACCAACCAGCCTGCTGATCTTCTTCTTTCATTTCTTTCATGCCTCCACAGTGACATTCCTGATGTCACGTCTTTAAATTACTAATGCCATCTAAAGCATATTTTAAACGCTTTGCAGGAAGCCATGGAGGCAGGGAAAAAATTAGGAGACAGACAACTTCATCTATCTATCATGTTTTATTACGGTCTGGTATGTGTTGAGCAAGTGGAGACGAGTGGACAGCCAGCAAGACAAAAGCTTCTGTTAACTAGAGGGCAACCACAGAACATTTCTGGGTACGCCTCTCACACGGCCTGTCATTGTCCTACAGAGGCAGCATACGCATTTGGTTTTGCCGTCACTGCTAGCGTTGCCTCCTCTCAGTATAAATCCCCCTTCTATAGATTCTGACCACAAACAGTTAAAGCAGCACAAGCTTGTCGGGTACTTGACTGGGTTGTTTCATAAGAAGGGGAAGGGGGTTCGAAAGGAACAGGTGGTCACTGGGGGAGGGAGGAAGGAGGAGTGCTAAGAGGAGACAGGGAGCAGAAGTAGTTATGTGTCAAGTTTCCACAAGGCAGGCCTTTCACAGCTGAATGGCAGTGGCATGACCTTCCAGGTTCAAAGGAAGCTTTGCAACAAACATTCCAACAGAAGTTTGGTGTCTGACCATATAATAGAAAGCTGTTTTGGGACATTGAATAGATGGGTAGTAAGAAATGTAGATTTTTTTTTTTTTTTGCATTATTTACCCTGCAATTCATTTAGTGTGAGGATCTTTTGAATTATGTCTGAGGTAGGGATGGAGCTGAATACAGTATTGGCCCATGGACAAACAGTGTGTTTTTCTGAATATTATGTTCAGACAAATGTTTTTCTGGGATATTAAAACTTTTATATCCTAAAATTAGAACATAAACATTAACAACGATTGCTATAGCTATTCCCACTTTTATCCGCTGCCTTAACAGATACCGATACAAATTCAAATACTGAATTCTCTGCACTTACCTTGGATTGCTCAAGCAACACCAAGGGCTTCAATCTGATGATTGGGTGCCTCTGTCTTGACTTCTGTTGACAGAAACAAAAACAGGACACTATGAAGAGTTTATCATGCTCCTCTCTTTTGCAATATCATTCCATGTTAGACAAATAAAACTTTTTCCTCAAGTCACTGGCATTAAGAGGTGTCTACTCAAATGGCACAGCAAAGTTATGTTCCGTATACAGTTTCTACATTCAGCATTTACTCACGGCATTTTTTAATGCATGTTCAATGGACCTTTCATTACCCATCAGAGCCTTGGCTTAGCTTTAATAATTAAACAATCAGTGGTAGCAGTATTGAACCTTGCACCTAATTATACAAAACACCCTTTAACTAAATAATGACAGCTATTTGTTTGCTGTGGCTCTGACCTCTGCAACAGAGGGGACAGATGGAAACACTACCACAATATTCAAATATTCATTTCAAAATTGAAATCATCCTAGATGAATCCTAAAAGGTGATTCTCTTTAAAATAAGCCTGTGAATTCCTCTGCTCTATTTTCATTGCTCATAAGACAAATATGCAAATTATAAAATCATTGTAGTATAATAGCAGAAATGACCAGTCATATATGTGAAATTAATTCAATAAAACGTTTGCTGCAATTTGCAACTATGCTCATTATTTGGTTTCTGTTTGTCTACATGCCAAAATCAGTCTTAGTTTTACCCGCTGTAACTAGCCCAACAACATCCAGGACGTTCAAGGATTACTGTTTTAACCTCCTTGCATAGTGTGAAACAAAGCCTTCTCTTTGTCTCTCCCAGCACAAACAGAACCAGACTTGATGTGTGTACAGGCAGGCATCTACCAGTGGGAACATGTCCCTCAGAAAAATTCTTCTGAGACAGTCTGTCCAACACTGTCATTACCTCCATCTTCCCAGTCCCCAGTACCCCCCACTATAAGCTACCTTCATTACTTCAGTAAATCTGATGTCTAATACTTGTTTGTGAGACCATTTCTAACAGTTTTAAATACCAGCGCTAAATTGCACTAAATGCACTAGAGAGAACATGAGTAAACATGGTCCTTAAAACCCACAACATTGGTGCAAGGCTTGTAAAAATGTAAAATTTACTGTTTGGCCAAAGAATGCATTGTTGTTGCCTTTTTGAACTGGTCCTATACTGAAATAGAGAGGACATAGCTGAAATAAATGCCAGCCAGTGTGTAGCTGTCATTATGTTTGTGTAGGGAGGCAGCAGCTGTGTGTGCTCTAGCACATACTCCCTCTTACAGAGATATATTTGTCAGACTGCCATGTTGAGAGTCAGTCAGGTAGAGTGCTGACTGAATGACAGTTTTCAGAAGTACTGACCAAATGGTGAGACATGCATAGGATTGGTCTGTACTTGGCCTCAACAAAATAAGATAAAAAGTATGTGACATGTCTGCAAATGAGCCTTATGGCTTATTTTCTTTTGTTATAAGATCCCAGTATTTCTCTTTGTGTCTTTTATTTTGTTAACAAAGGTCATATCTCAGTAAACAAAAGATAGGAAATGGGTTGTCCCGCCTTGTGTACACAGTGAACACAGATATGCACGGTAAGGTGAAACATAGTAACCAGTGGGAATAGAAAAAAAAAAAAAAACAAGTACTGAAAAGTACAAATAGCATGCCGCACTCCACGAGGTGGATCATGCCGTTCTGCTTCTGTGCTCTGCAGAGGGAGCAACTCAGTGCACGGCCCCACCCAGGCCTCCAGTCATACACATTCCTTGATAGAGCTGTCAGGCCAACTGGAAGGGAGCCCAGCCTCTCCCCACATCGACTAAGTCCAAAGAAATGTCCTCTTTCTCCCCGACTCTAGCTTCATTCCACACCGTCCACCATGCACCCTACCTGAGTGACCAGCCCTCAGCCCACACTACAACGCACCACAGTCAGTCAGATATGTACATTTAATTTAACGGCACCCTGAAGTGCACACTCTCACATGACCACTGAGAAGCAACACAGGATCGGCTGAGCGGGTCCCACTTACATCATCCATCTTTATAATAATTATTTTTGTTGACTCCACCTGTGCACTTCATTGATGCAATAAACAGCACTCTACTCTTATTATGTCTTATATGCCTTTAGGACACATATCTGGAATGTGTGACTGTATATAACTTGTAATTAAGTAGCTCATGGCACAGTGGCAAAGGATCAAAGAGGGTTTAGGTTGATTACTAAATCCAATCAATTTGATCAACAGGACATAGAAGCAGTGTGGTAATGATTAAAGCTCAATCCTAAGTGAATCAAGCACAGCAGTGCTGAGGAGTAATAAAATTTGATTATGAGCAAATAAAAAGACCTCAGAGCAGATATGGAAATAGGGACAGTGAAGCAGTGATCAAAGGAGTCTAGTCAAAACAAAATAGATTCCCTGTTCCAATCTTTGCATCGTAGACTGATGGTGCACGTACAACAAATACAAGGAGAGATACAGCAGGCACCAGCGTAGGTTCACTCTTCCCTCAAAAATGCAGATAGGACGTGCATGTGTGACACATGTGAAAGGAATGCACATTGAAATAAATAGTACTGTATTTCATAGTCCTCAACTAAACCACAAGTTCTGTAGAAGACCAAAGCCTGCCCACTGACGCCAACATGGCCTGCTGCTGATTAAACCACTGTGACTGTCTACAGTCATGCACCAAATGCAAAAACTAAAGTGGACACTTAAAATCCTCTTCTCTTTCTGCCTCTTATTATTACTCATTGTTCTCTATTACACGCCCAGACATCCTAGGGAGATAGATCTTAGTTTGATTTTCCTCTCCTGGGGTTTCTTTCATTTTTTCCTTGTGCACTAAGGTTTTATAGTCTACATCATCAACTTTTGCCATGGTGGGCCTTTATATCCCACTGAGATGTCCTATGCAATGTTGGGCTAAAAGCTGACCTTATACTTGAAAAAAGACAGCAATAACATATTTGCTAAAATGAAACAAACTATGTTGGCTACAGCTTAGGTTCTGAAAAGAGAAGTAAAGCCAAGGACACAGAGTGACTAACAAAGTACAACAATAAGATGAAGAGAATGTCAGCGATGTTTCTTCTCCAGAGAGACATACAGCTCAAGTCAGTTGATGATGCAAATTTTGAACTTGCATAACTAGTTCCACCAGAAAGAGAAAGGAGAGGAGAGAGACGTTTACACTGTTCTGCCAATGTGAAGTCATCAGACATCCATAGCAACCCTACGTAGGCTGTGCCACATAACTGCACAACTTCAATTGAATTCAGTTTGCCGATTTTCACACAATTTCTGCTGTTTAAACAAGCACGAATGCAAAAGTCCATTTACGGAGCAAGAAGCAAGATGGTTAAGAGGAGAGGCAGATACATAAAACTTCCTTAGCTACAGTACTTAATAAGGGCCACACAGCACTCATACTAAGAGCAGTAGTGCAGAGAAGACTGGGTGCAGGATTACTGGGAGGGGAGGATTCCATTTTTTTTTTTTTTTGTAGTATACACAGTGAATCAGTTCTGTGAATTGTGCTTCTAGTCCCATTTGCTGCATGCCTCTAAGGTCTCTGCTGCGGTTGCTAGCTTTGTAGTTACGTTAACATTAGTTCCCATTACATTTTAATCTACAAAGTGCTCAGCGTCAGTAAGTAAGGTAAGGTTTCCATGTTGCTAATCCACTGTCTTATATACATTTCCACAGACAACGACATGAGATAATGCTTAACCTAGCCTAGCCAGGCGCTGGATAAAGTGAATAATCACAGTTACTCTTCAGAATTTAATGTTAGTCGTGTAGTAACACAAAACTTGAAAGCTGTATATGATACAGTTAGACTGTAAACTGAGCCAGAAAATTTGATAAAATACTACAATAACAGCAGTAATGATAATAATAAATCACTAGCAGATAAATAACTGATCCACAAAAAAAAAAAAAAAATGATGCTGATGATTTCTCTTGTGAAAGCCACATTTCTGGATGGGCGGCCCTGGTCCTCTAGGGCCCACCCACAAAGCCGGGTTTGGTGCAGAGTTGTTTAGAAGCAAAGAGAGTGCTGGATTGTGAGGATTGCCATCCTTGAGTATCTTGTGCCAGATAAAGAAAACCTAAACAGAGCTGAATGTATTTCTAAATTTACATTCCAAGACCTGCTGCCCTGATACTTTGGGTGCCTCATTTTAAACAGGGTTTCTGAAACAGATGCTGCCTGTGAATCCTTGTGCAGGGAAATGTAACCGCATTTACACAAACTGCAGTCCAGGTGAGACAGTGGAGGCCAGGTAGGCTGTTTAGCTATGGAAGATTTATTGTTTTGGGATGTTTTCGTGTAGCAGATGTTGGCAGAGCAGCAGTGAAAGTTACCGGTATATCGTAAAAAAAATTTTGCACACTTTTTAATTTCTTGCAAAAGCCACACCAAGCTTGAATTTACTGTAAACAAGTCTGCTTTGGATTCATGTACATGGGTGTGACCTACAGGGGTATTAAGTATGACTGGTCATGACTGTGTCACCATATCTCTCAAATCACTATTTCTCAACAACAAGAGAAGCAATAGTAATCATAGGCACTCCACAGAGCTTACTGAGAACATGCTCAAACATTCCAGTAGTCGATGGATGAGAAGGGAGTGGCTGATGGGTGGATTGCCTAGAAAGACACACTTCGCTCAGATGTTTATTCGCAAATAGGAAAAACTAAACTTCTCTCATTGGAACAGCGGTGCATCTACAAATGCCCTATTATTTTATTTAACCTAGGAATGTGACTGTCCGAAACAGATTGAATGCAAAGTGTGGAAAAAAAAAAATCTACTTCACTATCTTATTCGCTTTCTGTCCCTCCTTCCAACAGCCCATTCAACAAAACCACAAGGAAATGGCAGAGGAAGTGTGCTAGAGACCGGTTTCTTTCCGTTTCATGCTGACACGATTGATTAAAGCCGCTCCTCTCATCTGCACTGGCAGTTAACATGACATATTTAGAATATAAAGTGGCTTTGGTGGAATTATGTGATAAATATCTTGATGAGCTAAGTCATGAGGCATGTCCTTTACTACAGGATGATAAAGATGCTGTTGCCACGTGAGTCAAGAGTTGCCCTCTAACAGAATATTGTCTGTGATGCAAAGATTTCATTTTCGGGTTGGTTTTTGGAACAACAAATATCTTACATTACTTTAAGTGACAACATAATGTAGCCTCTGTATTCTACACTGGTAGACAGTGAAAGCAGTTCAACAAACACTAACCACTCCAGTTAACCAACAGGATTTGTAGCTGCAGACAGTTAGGAACCAGTTCTGAAAGTTTTCATGCTTGAATATAAGCTCCATATTTCTTATGTTTATCCAGTCCATACACTTGCTTGTAGCAACAAAACCTAAAGTATAGTGACATATATAGTCTGATAGCCTCAACTCCATATCATCCCCAAGTAAAACATGATTCTTGTGAAATCCTAAGAACATACATACATATACATATAAACATATTATTCCTACTAGCCAACGATCATTTAATCCTGTGTCACCATTTGGTCCTTCAAGCTGTCTCTGTCATAATCACCTTGACAAGAGTAATTTGAGAAATGCCAGACATTTACAGCTGTTAGACTCCACTTGAGTTAAGCCTGTACTGAGAGAAGCCAAACGCAGCGCTCTCTAACAGTGCACTGAAATGAGTTTTGGGTGTGGCAGGAGGGAGCAGTGGAGAACAGGCCCCAGCACAGAGAGAAATTTGACTTTTAACTAAGACCAAGACTAAACAATATGTGTGGTCTGGATGGTTGTATCTGTGTTTTCCCCAACTTTAACATATACATCACATCAAACACAGATCAGGGTACACGAATATGAAGACTGTAGTTTGAACTACACCTGGAAAGATGTGGTGTGTTTTTTTAAGATACAAGCTGGGCAGAAAAAATAAATATCCCTCCACTCTTGGATTTATAAAACTAATCTGGCTTTCTACATATGTGCGAAGTCTTTGCTTCCCCCTTTATGCCTCAAACCTGGTTTCAATTAGCTTGTCTTTCCAAACCACTACATTCCATTACTCCCCCACTCGCCCCCGCCCATCCCCCCTCACTAACTCACTCCCTGACTCTCATTCCCCGTCTTCTCCCCTCCTTACTCCCTCTTTCTCCTTTCCCCCGTCCTCTTCTCTCCTTTCTCCCTTCTTCTCCTTCCCCGCCTTCCTCCCTTATTATCCTCGCATGGAGTCCAAGTTAAGAGATTCAAAGCAAAAGAAAGAGAAACTTCTTTCTGAGTTTCAGAAGTGAAGCATAAATAACACGCATGCCTCAGTGCAAGGCAGTAGTGACAGATTTCTCTTACATAACATTGGAAAGGAGGTACGCCCTGTTCAAAAACAGATTTATATCACATCAAGAACCTTCAGACAAGTACACAGTGCTCCACAAAAGCAGAATGCAATTTAAAAAAAGCCCATATATGAGATTTTCATTGTTCCACATGGCTGATAATATACGATGCCCTCCAACCTAGTGGCCAGGCAAAGAAAAAGTTATGATTAATACTCTTCATTTTGCTGGAACCCCATGGACACACCATGAAGGACATTTGGATGCGCTTGGAGGGACCCACTGGGACAATCATCTACAGCATGCATACATTTCTTTTCTTTTTCATTTTTTATGGCTGTTAAGGGTGTGACCTTCCGAGGAGACAGCTTCGCAAAAGGAGAAGGAGGGAAAAAAAAGGGTGTGGGGGGAGATGAAGGAGAGGAATCCACACCCAAGCTTGTTGCTGCAGGCTCTGACAGGGAAGTACCTTTTACTTTTTAAATTTCCAAGTCTCAGCAAAGGGCGTTGGACAGATAAGACAGATAATACCAGCCGCTTCTTCCAGGAAACTTCATTTAGTGTGCAGATATTAAAGTCCTAAAAAGTTTCCTATGATAAAGACTACACTATTAACACTTCTTCTATATGCAAAGAACACCCATGTTGCACTATAACCACTACATGAATAAAAATGATTCTCGGTATCATCTCTCACTTCTAAAATCATACGAAGACTATACTTCCTCTAAAATTCAGCACCGATTGCACCTCAGACAACAACCTTAATGTGGAGTTAAAGGAAAAGCAAAGTGCGCAACTCCAGTCAAGTCCCATGTATTCATTTGGTGGCTGTGGGTACACACCCACTTCTCATCTCCAAGCACTATTGCAAATCAGCACTTCAAAACCTAAACTGACACTCACATAAGGTTATTACCACTGAAAAACTCACTCAAAAGCAACAAGTTTGTTCTCTCTTCATACAACTGAACGCCACAGCAAAACTTTCCTTTAGGGAAAACATTAGAGAAGCATATGTTACAACGTAGGAAAAAGTTACAGTAATTTTACCACTGATACACACACACACACAGCAAATGCCTGGTAGAATGTTATAGAGATATTGTTCTTCTAACCTTGAAAGTTTTGCAACAAGGTTTAAAGTTTGGCAAACTTTCGTATCAGAACTGTTATTTTGCAGCACAATAAAGTATAGCACAACCGGGAACAAAGTTCAGAAGCACAGTTAAAAACACACACATTCACAACCTTAGGGGAAAAACTCATCCTTACCTGTGCGCAGTCTTTGCGCCCATGAAGCCTCACACCAGCTTGAGCATCCTTGAAAACCTGTCCACTCCTTTTCACTCCAGCCCAAGAAAAGCACTTCTTCCCGTCACTTTGCAGTCTATTAGGATTCAGTCACTCCTTTCCTATTTCTCGATCAACCAAGTTTTCCAGGGCGTTTTCTCCCCCCTCTCTCCCTCCCTCCTCTGAGTTTTAACTTTTTTTTTTTTTCTCTGAGTGCCTGCTCCTCTAGGCTGAGCAGAGTGGTTGGACAGGGAGCTGGGTAGGGCTCCTGGTTTGTAGAGGGAGGGGAATGCAGTGAAGGGAACCGGTGCGAGGGAGTGGTCCTCAGCGGCTATGGGACCACCCACTGCTTCGCATACAGGGCTCAGATGACATGCAACAGGAAAAGTAACTTCTGCTTAAAAGAATTAACAGAAATGTAAAAACATTCATAAACAAAGCCACTTATCAGTGGTCAGTGCTTTTTAAACCATGTTTATATCCATACACTGCCAAACAGAGCAGTGACTTAAAAGAGTTTGCCATGTGAAAACATATGGCTTAATTTAAACTCATCCTAAAAGGACATTTTCGGCATAGCTTCAGAAAGTTTTGCTTCATTTTTAGCGCTAGTAGCAAAAACAAAACTAGAAAAACACACTGAGATAATACAAGGCATGTGACACACCTCACTATGCTCAACTGACACCCATACACAAGGGACGGCTGCCTTGCATAAATGTTTGCATATTCAGAAATGGTTACACATTTATGAAAGGCAGCGCAGCAGTTAAAACCCACCAGCATTTTCATTGAAACTCTTTCCAATGTTAAATTTTTCAGCTTTGAAATAGTTTTTTCATCCATTTTTGCTTTACATTTCAGGATAAAAGTAAGGTACACAGAATAGCAGACCACAAAATAGGTATCCTATGATTCAAAACAACAACCATGCGATTACAGGATTTAACCGCACACAAACTGATACAAAGTTATCATTAACAAAATGACTCACGAATGAGCCGTATATTTATGGTTGTTATGTTTTTGTTTTTTTTTTTGTTTGGTTTTAACAATGCACAACCTAAACCGGATCTTATTGAACTGCACAAGCTGTATATTTCATATAATATTACTTTATTTCTGTTTTGGGTTCTGAAGCATAGGATTTTGAAAGCATGCTTTATACACAATTATATTGCTGTATGATTTTTAAGGTTGGAATAAACCATTTTAATAGCAATCTAGGTAGCTGTCAGAAGAAATATACTCTTTTCCTTGCATGATATTGTAGTGGTCAGGCTGACATGAAAGATTATCATGTCATGGAAGACAAACTCTCTTTTCATAGATGCTCTTCCTCTTACAGCCTACCGTTATTTTAAGAATTTAAAAAAAGACTTTGTGGTCACCTATATTTATTCTCTTTCACAGTATTGTTTGTTCACACATTTCACCCTCTGCACACAGACACAGGTTTTATCTAATGCAGGGCCAGCCAAAGCAAACATGGCACAGCCTAACTCCCTTCCAACATTAAAACAACAATTATTTCCACATTGTGTGACTTTTGCTTTAGAAAACTCAAAACACTGTAAATGCCCACTAACAATAATACAATGGCAAAGTTGAGTTTGTGCTTCTGTTTCAGTGTGGTGGGCAAATAAAAGAAATGATGACATGCACCATTGAGACAGAGTCATACTGGGCGGTGGCCAAGGCAAATTCAACCTGGAATTATGGGTATGGGTCAGTAAATGAGATCCTCCCAACCTTTTTGATCTGACGTACCCACACAGCCCTGCCAGGCACACGGTCTGATGTCCTCCCCCCACACACCACTCATCATGTTCCAAAAGTGTTCATTAGAACTGATCCAGATGTTATTAACAATGTTAGTATAAATGCAGATATGGTTATGGTTATTATAGTGTTTTACCAAATTAAAGGTCTAGGTTGCTTTGTTAAAGTTTGCACTTATACTATTCTACCTGTTTCGGTAGTGAAAACGGGATGATTTCATCAGTTTATCCATAACTTTTAGCTCTGTAATTCAACTATCCATTACAAGCTATTTCAGCATTTTATTCCCTTTTTAAACTATTTCAACAACTGATCTATTATTTTTATCTTAAACATCAGATTTTGCTGTGTATTTATACCATCCCACATTTATCTAACCTTAATGGATTACACACTCAGCTCACTTGCAAACTAACATTAGCTTCACACACTCTCAAATGTTGAGGTGCTATAGTTTACTCCATATGGAGATATGTTGTATTTAAACATATGTTGTAAAATTAAACAGAAGTCTCTGTTTTACTTAGTTGAGTTAGTCTATGATCTTAACACACACCCACTGCAACTGCAGATGCACCCTTTGGTTTCCCAGTAGCTTTGGCTGGTTAGAACCTATATGTCAAAGCAGTTCTGTGAACAGGATGTCATGTTGGATGTATGTGCTTGCATGTATGTTCCTGCGATTGTGTGGCTGTTCACCTCTCTCACCAATGTTCAGTCCTTGACACAACCCTTAGCACCTTGTCCACATGTCACACCCATGCTCAGCTAGATGAAATAGCAAACATCATGCAGAGAGTAGAACAAATATAAGGGAAGTTACTGCGTGGCTTTGTGGGGAGTGGCACACACACACACACACACACACACACACGCATCTTCACGTGCTCACACACATATTTTAAATTACCACATTACATTATGACATTCTTCAAAAGATCTCAAAAGGATTTTGTTCCCTCACAAAAAAAAAAAAAATGGAGAATTTCTCCCACAAGAAGAAGAAGAACCACTCAGGGCATGTGTGTATTTATCTGCAATTGTGTGCATGCTAAAATAAAAATGAAGGCGAAGTCTTGAAACACGTGCCGCGATATGTGGTATTATATTCTTTGTATGGTAGCACTGTTTTAAACAAACAGTGCTCAAAGACTTTAAAAAGGCCCTGCACATTACACACAATACTACTCAAATTTCTGAAACTCACACTCTTTGAACGTGTATTGCAACATTTTATTGGATGCAGATTGTTGATCATTTATGTTGCTCATATATTGCCTTTTTTTTTTGTATTACCTCTGAGTGCTTTAAAGTTTTAGGTACAACACCGCATTGCTGCATCAGCTAAATCATCTGTCCTGCTACTGCATTTGTTTGCTTAGCTCTGCGCATGTTTGATTTTTTGCCACTGAGGTGCGGCTGTTGTTGCCTTTGAAGAACAGTTTCAGCTTTGAGCAATTGCTGCTTCCAGACAGACAAGTCTTATGATGTGTGTGCATGTAAACAGCAGGACATCTATCCAAACTGTGTCTTGCTCAACATTTTCTCTGCAGGTTTTAAATGTTTATGATCACCTAACAATGCCACACTAAACTGTGGCCCTGCAGCGCGTTCTTTACTGCTCGAAATGACCGTGATAGCTCACTTTCACGGATACTCAATAATCCATTCTTGAACTGACGAGGTAAATACAGATTAAACTCTGTTATCACTTACTGATTAACCCCTTATTAAATCTAGGTATATCAAGCTATTAAATCAATAGCAAGAGTTGGAGATCAAGATAAAGTAGAAAAGTTTGAGAATGCCCTTTGAGACAACAGAGATATGCATTATGCAATTGTGATTAAACTAATTGTGAGGGGGATGTACCAGATAGTTTGGACAGCCAGCACATGTTTTTGCAAACTCCGTTTTGCAGGTCATTGCTCTGTGGCAGGGCACTCTAGTTGAATACAAGGATATGTGGGAATGGGTGTGTTTCCTGGCCCTAGGTGTGTCAGCCAGTGTGAACTAGTGCAAATAGCTTGGCTCAGACGTGGGATGAGTCATGGCGCATGACTACAATGAAAACAGGGCAGCTCAGACTGTAGAGTAGAGGAAAATCAGGGGATTAGATGCATTGGATGGACGGTTGAATATGTGTATGTACATATATACGTTATTGTATTTAGTAGGATGAGGGAAGTCACACAGCTCTGGTCTGGGCAAATCTGTAACTTGTGATACAATTTAAAAAAAAGAAAAACACCACACCTTGATTTAATGATTATTTCAATTTTGTCAAATCTCCTTGAGCAACTCTTTGCTTCTGCAGACAGACAAAGAAGCCAGATGGGTGGGAGTTAAAAATATGATTGTGCAACACAGGTTTAACACCCAAAGGGCTACATGAACACATTCAGGAATTTAAGATAGCTTGGAAAATAGCAGATAAAGGCTAGAATGTCATCAGAAGAGAGAAAATGGCTCTAATATACTTAAAAAACTGAAAATCCTTCCTGAATTCAAACAATGCAAGCAGTGTACTTGGCAAACAGCATGTTTGAATGAGTCATCCAGCTAGGTGGCGAGAACATGAGATATAATAGAAGGGCTTGATTCCAAAATACATTTGACAATGTTACTCAATGCCAACTTAGTTTTCACATCATTTCTCTTTTTTAGATGCTTGCTACTGTTACAAATGCAATCAATAAATTAAATAATCCCATAATAGTGGGGCATGTTAAAATATTAGTGTTTGCATTATTTATTTTTGCATGAATCAAAAGACTGAGTATATTTTTTATTGGCAACAAAATGTTTATTTACTTTAACAGCACAACTACTCAAACCATCGGCTTCCTCTGAAACTGGTCTTGTTTGCTGCATTTCAAGCAGCGTCAAATTACAGTGAACTTAAAACACTGTTGCATCTGGAATGATTGTTAAAAACAAGCAGTTTACTGCACAAATAAGATTGTGCACAAACACATGAGGTCTTTGTGTACCAACTTCATTCGATTTTGTTATACAACGCAACATTGTCAATATTGTGTTTTACCAACCAGCGCTGAAGACACAGTCTGATGAAGTCTATCAAAGAGGCATTGTCAGTGTCGAAGAATGTCAAAGGAAATGTGCTACACATCCATCTTGTGTTCTTCATAAATGAATGAATGCACTATTGTTGAACATGAGTCAAAGATTCTTCAAAATAAAGTCGCACAAACAGCCGCCATCATGTGTTGCTGTTTCCAGCTTATGAATAAAAAATGCATTCTCTTCTATTTTGACACCATGTCTCGTCTTGTTACCGTTTATTTAAAAAGCTTCTTCTTTCTTTCCCTTTCGGCTGCTCCCTTCAGGGGTCGCCACAGCGAATCATCTGCCTCCATTTAACCCTATCCTCTGGATCCTCCTCACCCACACCAACTATCCTCATGTCCTCCTTCACTACATCCAAGAACCTCCTCTTTGGTCTTCCTCTAGGCCTCGTTCCTGGCAGCTCTAACCTCAGCATCCTTTTACCAATGTATTCACTGTCCCTCCTCTGAACATGTCCAAACCATCTCAATCTGGCTTCTCTGGCTTTTTCTCCAAAACATCTAACATGAGCTGTCCCTCTGATCTACTCATTCCTGATCCTATCCATCCTCGTCACTTCCAGAGAGAACCTCAACATCTTCAGCTCTGCTACCTCCAGCTCTGCCTCCTGTCTTTGTCTCAGTGCCACTGTCTCTAAACCAGACAACATTGCTGGTCTCTTCACTGTCTTGTCCACCTTTCCTTTCATTCTTGCTGACACTCTTTTGTCACACATCACACCTGACACTTCCTCCACCCGTTCCAACCTGCTTGCACACGTCTCTTCACTTCTTTTCCACACTCTCCGTTGCTCTGGACTGTTGACCCTAGGTACTTAAAATCCTCCACGTTCTTCACCTCTACTCCCTGTAACCTCACTGTTCTACTTGAGTCCCTCTCATTTACACACATGTACTCTGTTTTACTGCGGCTGACCTTCATTCCTCTCCTTTCCAGAGCAAACCTCCACCTCTCTAGATTTTCCTCCACCTGCTCCCTGCTCTCACTACAGATGACAATGTCATCTGCAAACATCATGGTCCACGGGGATTCCTGTCTAACCTCATCTGTCAGCCTGTCCATCACCACAGCAAACAAGAAGGGGCTCAAAGCCGATTCTTGGTGCAGTCCCACCTCCACCTTGAACTCCTCTGTCACACCAACAGCACACCTCACCACTGTCTTACAGCTCTCATACATGTCCTGCACCACTCAAACATACTTCTCTGCCACTCCAGACTTCCTCATACAAAACCACAGCTCCACTCTCGGCACCCTGTCATACGCTTTTTCCAAATCTACAAAGACACAATGCACCGTTTATTTAAAGAGCACTGAGCGTAATTACACACAGAAAATTATTTTGAAAAATTATAAACAAGTTATGAAAACAGCACATCTGTAACAGAGACGTTGTGAAGGAAAAAAAAAATCAGTATAAATGTAGTGATTCTATGTTCTGTGTGATTGCTCTCAATCCTAAACTCAGTACAATGACTGGGTCCTCAGTAGGTACAACAAGACTAAGTTGGCGTTATCTTTTATTTTCATATGTGTGTATAGTATAAACACACTGAGCTAAACATCTGCTGAATTATTGAAACTCGTGTTTCCTGGCTTCAATGCTGACATCACAGTATAATCAAGCTGATCACCTGATTCCACAGATTAAGTCAGCTCAAATTTACACAGTATTTATATTGTGCAAGCACAATTTATGTGCTGAAATGCAATGTAATAGCATTATATTTTGGGCACTGCAGAATATATAAAGGATTAGACAAGACCAGGCATGTAATCACTAATGAATAACCTAAATGTCATCCCTTCCACAGCTACTAATGTTTCCCTGATTCATTACCATCTGAGATACTGCACATTTTTGTTTGCATTATGATAGTAACTTTGTAGATTAGAGTTTGACATGAAGCTATGATATGCTCCACCTTAAGAAAATGCTGCCTAAACATTTATGCAACAGTTGTAATGATCTAATAGTATACTCCATAATAATGCAGTGCTGACAGAGACCATTCTATTATGTAATGAAAACCTTCAGTTAAGGTACATTTTACAGATTGTACTATTAACTTAAATCTGCAATAACTGACTTTTGAAAAAAGTTGTGAACAGAACAGTGACGTCATCATCTTTTAATTTCATATTGCAAACCTTGGTCTCTAGCAACCACTAAGAAAAATATCTGAATCTATAATTGTGTCTGTCTTTTGTTTGGTGAATAGTAGGTATTGTGCAGTAGCTTTTTAGAGCTTTTTCACTAAAAACGGCTGCCTGCTGCTGCCAGAAGTTATGCCATGACAGCTGTTAGAGTGAACCAGGACAGTAAAGTTCCTGGACAGCTAAACAATGAGATGAAACTCACTTTAAAGCTCCACAAAGCTGAGGGGAGCTGCAGGATCAGGTGATAAATCTCTGTAGGTTCATCACTACAAGTTACTCCTTTCACACAACCATTTAATAAACTGTCATTATTAAAATATCACTTTGCGTATAATAGAACAATTTTAAAAAATTAACACAATTTTAAATCCTAACAGGTCAACTTCTTTGTTTTCTTAGTCAGCCCAGACTAAAAGCTGCTAATAGAAACGCACTGAATGTAAAACTGCTGAGAAAGTTAAGGAATGGCCTCGTCCTCTTTCATTTAAGTTAATTTGCACTTATAATTGGATACGCTTTATCTTCTTGACAAATTGGTTAGGACATGGAACTAAAACAAAACCACAGAGATAATCTTGCTGTTCACTACATCAGCAAAAAAAAAAAAAAAAAAAAAAGTTTACCCTCAACTCAATTACCACATGCATCATTTGTCACACTGGATGTGATTTTGGCCGGCCTCTGGAGCCCTATAAGTAAGCAAGCTGGGACTTAAAGTAACCAGTGTGTGCAGAGGGTATCCATGGAGAGATTACAACTACAAAGGAGTCACAGTCAGCTAATGACAGTGTGCAGTACTCAAGATAAACTATCTCGCAACACTCAGGTCACCCCGCCTGATATTTGCCATCTCCATAGTAACTCATCATCGGTCATCTTTTTGGAATTCCCCACAGCGCGCTCCCTCAGTCACACATGCACAAACACATGCTGGTGATTCAGAAAGGCGAGTTGTTCCTTTGGTACAGAAATAAGGGACAGACTGAATTGTGGTTTCCACTGCAAGTTGTGAGTCACAAACACGAGGGAGGAACAAGAAAAAAAAAAAAGTATTCTGGGATGGCTGCTATAGTAACATAATAAGCAAGGGGCAGGTACTTACAGGGATGTTACCATAGCAATGCCCTGAGTGTGTATAGATAAATATCACATGCCACAGGGCTGTTGGTAACATAGTATGGTACTCTGCCTTACTTTGTTACTTTGTACGTTTTTTCGTACTGTTAGAGATGATGTTTTTCCAGTGCCGCTTCAATGCTCTTTATATGTCTGCACACTAGACTCATCTAAGCAGTCCAATGCTGGGAACACCTCTCACAGGTTCGGTCTTGCCTCTGCTATCACGTCTTGCAGTAAAAGTAACTATAAATTTTTGCCGTAAGGTGTGCTACTGTTGCCCAAATGTTACAACACATGAGGGCCTACAGAGTGAAATAACTCCACAGATTTGACACATTAAGGGAGAAAAATAAGAAGAAGAAGAAGAAAAAGAAGTACTTTATTAATTCCCAAGGGGAAATTCAATTGTTACAGCAGTTATTCTAATTCAAAGTTATTAAATTTAATATTTAAATTTGATTAATAGTAATTAATAAAGTAATCAAAGTAATTATCTTGTAGAAAAGAAATAAAGTAATTATTTATTTTGGGGGGTTTGTGTGTGTGTTTCTGTTTGTGTGTGTGTGTTATTGTTTATATTGTGTATAAATAAAATACACATATTCACATAAATAAATGCACTTATTTAATAGATTACGCAGTAATAAGTCTATTGTGTGATTTATTTCTTCATAGTCTTATAATCACTCATTAACTGTTTTGAATTTCTGATCCACGGGGAGCGATAAGGGGTTTTGCAAGAGTCTCTCCTCCCTGTGGCTCATGCCCAAAGCGTTGTGCTTTCCGATGAGCAGATACCTCCATGAACTGAACATTCCAGTCATAGCTGTAAATCTCCCAACACACCAAGTCTTTCTATGGGCGTTAGTATATAAAGCACCAGCAAGTTAATACATGAAACAACACAAGCAAAAGGTCTAAACTGTCTCTTACCAAAGACTGCAACAGGAAGTCTGTTAAATGCCTTGCAAAGAACTGAAACAACATAGGCTGGTTTTTAATTCTCATACCTGCAATGTGTCTATTTACAACAGGGGACAGATGCACTTGTGTTTCACAAGAAGATAATGGGTAGCCTAGAGCAAATTTGAAGACTGAAAGCTCAGTACACACCCAAACCACAAAGTCCCTGTGCAGCCATTAAGATTACCTTTTAAATGTAATTGTGTTTATTAATACATAATGTGCAGTACAACTGGATGATGAAAACACATTTAATTATTATTTCATATGCATTTTATCAAATATATACACTCTTTTAAGTTTGCATTTCCAGGGCAGTGGTCATTATTCCTGCGTATGATATTCATGGCAGTGGTTATTATAGTTTTGGCTTTAGTTTGACAACATCACTCCCTGTGCCCCACCTCCACATTCTGGTAACATGAGCCAGAAACAACTCTGGGGTTTCATGTCCAAAAGTGCAGGGGCTGTCTGTTTTCCCTCTGCTGTACCTCTCCTCTCTTCCCTCATGTCACGCATGCACTTCTCCACTTTCACACCACCAACCTAATGCTGCGGTGCATGCAAACTCACCAAGAAATGCATAATTAATAATGTCAAAAACAATTTGCTATGGAACGGCCTGATTAACAGCATATGTCACATCATCTTGTCTTTCCCCGTCTTCTCCAGCTATTTCCCATCAGAGGGTTCACCCTTGACCTCCTTTACTCTACTCCACTGCCTTACTACGCTGGGTTTTAGCGCCATAAGACATGCAGCTCACAACCCATTCAAGTGCACTAATGGGAAGAAACACGCCTGAGCTCGGAACAAAGGTTAAGATCTGACGATCACTAACTGAAACAGATACTCTAGGATTGCGCAATATTTAAATGCTCATTTCTTCGACTGTTGAAAGTCTGCACGGTTTTTATTACTGTCCTCTGTCAGTCCACACTTGGCTTTGCATGAATTCCAGTTTAGCATTCACATGTCTATGGCTGTTCCTCAATGCACAGAGAGAACGCTTGAGGTGAAGTAGCCCTCAAGTGCTGACTAAGGACCCATTTTCCTAACCCTCACTCTGTTTGCTCAAACTTAGTGTGTGCTAGTGTCACTGAAGACTAGGAAAAACTCCATAAAGTTTTGAGGGTTGGACTGTGTGTGTAGTGGCCCCTCTAGAGAAATCCCTAAAACTGACAGTATTGGCACATACTCGTATTGACCACTGGGCCCAGACACTGGAGCAGAGTAGTGTCTAAAGAGGATAGAAATATCGATTCATGACCTTCGCAACCACTGTAACAACCTAAAAGAAAAAATCTGCATGTTGTACTATATAATTATAACTTTGATTTCAGTCACAAATATGCAAAACCCATTCAAGAGAAACATTCTGTAGCAGTAGCATCTGCAACGTGTTGAGGACCTTTACAGAAAACTGCACTGGAATTCAGCTTGAAGTGTCAGCTCGTCACCTCACTGTTCCAACCCCTCCACCGACCACCTCAGTCTTTTCCAGATGTGCGTCTCGCACCACCAGATGCGCAGCACATGCATGCCATGCCCAAAGCTCCTACAGGGAGCTGACAACCACAGAGGGACCTTGTGTGATGAAACAATACAACCTCTCTCTGTGTTCCTCCCTCACCAGCACTCCTAACTGCTGCAACTACTTTTAAGAAAAATCCCCCCCCACCCCCATGCACAGACAGGGGGCGGGGGAAATGCCCAGGGAGCAACGATCAGGAGAGAGGAAGGAAAAAGACATGGTGAGTGTGTGGCCAAGAGAGAAATAAAGACCAAGGGGAGGAAGGCTGGCAGAGCTGGAAGAGAAAATATTGCTGTTGGCATAAAATTATGTATTGTTCTTGTGGTTTGCTTTAGTTTAACTCTGACGTTACTACACACAAATAAGGAACAGAACATTTTATGGAACCGATATAGTTAGTTTTGCATTGTAAACTTGGCTCATGAGCTTTAAGACTGGGTGGTTATCCTAATTACTTTAATTTCATATTTGAGTTCATGAAGAAAAGCCTTTTGTAACACGACTCCTTCAGCAATCAAAGGGTTAGCCATCAGCAGCGTTGTGAATGCTACAATGCTGTGAGTGAAGCAAGTTATTTGCTCAAGTTACAGCCCTCTTCCACCATGATCCACAGGATGGGTGAGTCATGTGTTCAAGGACTTGGGTGCTTTGCCGTTGTGGGAACATTTCCATTTTCTTATTTCCATGAGACCTCAGAACAAACTAAAATGGCCTCCCTGATTCAACACTATAGTGGAAGATGGTTGCGCCAAAATGATCTTGAATCACAGTCAGTTGGAAAAAATGAGACATCTGACTCACTACTGGATGAGATTTCGCTCTTGTGCATCTGTTGAGTATGTGTGTATCAGAGGGAAAAAAAAAAGAGATCCACCCAAAATTTGCAAAATTTTAACAGTGTCTTATTCTGAAATGTGATTCACAACCATCTCCAAACTGGCATTCAAGTATGCAATAAGTTTATAATAGGACAAGTAACCATGATCATAAAGTTAAACACATTCATTAAATGGGCTGGTCCAGGTGTCCTATTTAACTTGCAGCCATATACAGCAAACAATGAAGGACCGAACAAAGAAATCAGTTATGGCAGAAGTGAAAGGATAAGCCTGGCTGCAGGTGTGGGAACAGTCAACAACAAACGATCTAGTGTTATACAAACCCTTATACGGTTGGGTGTGTCTGATTAATTCAAGTGCGTTGTCTTCACAGGCTGATATGAACTCTACCAAGAACAAACAAAATTCATGTGCAGCTTCATACATGTTTCCCACAATAATTAGAGGAAAAGCAAAAGAAAAAGGTTTTGTTTCAGTTAAGGAAGTCTGATGTGAAAGAAATGAATAAGTGTGTATACACAGGAAGAAAATGGCAGATTATACATGGCCTATCCCTGCTAAAGCAAAGGTTTTTCATCTTTAATGATACCAACTTGCAGAAGTAGGCTCTGAAACATACCCATTTCTGCATTTGACTGGGGTGTGGTCAGACCATACAACTTACTTTTATATGTCTGTCACATCAAGTGACATCAAGGCTGATTTGAACATAAGTGAATTTAAAGCTGAATGTTTTTGTCTTATTCACAGAAACTTAAAAGGAAAACGTGCAGGCTTCAAGTTAATGATACTCCCCTCCTACATTTTGAAGCACATCTAAGCTGATGTTATTTATAAAGATTTGTTCCAGGCTTCCACTTCTCCTTGGGGAAGCACAAGCTACATCAAAACAAGAACCCATATTTTAAAGCAGACATTCTTCTCTCAGTTTGAGCAAACCACAGAGCTCAGCCCAATCATTTTCTTTCTGTTGGAGTCTCCCTATACAACTAAATTTATAAGGCTTAGGCTGCCCCCTGCAGGGATTCGAAAACATCGCAACATCAGTTTGACAGAATCTACAGTTTAGAAATAGACTTACGTAGGAAATTAAAGGTTAGAGACGAAAATGTTTCCTAGTCAGAATAGATGCTAAATGTACTCTAACGAAATCAACAGTGCAAGTGAAACAAAGTGCCTTGTAACTTGCAATGAAGTTGAAAAACATCGTTTCACTGATCTCTGGTTAAAAGTTTCAAATCTGGTGCATCTTCAACCACACACTCAGCATAGCAGGGAATGTCATGCTGTACAACAATGGCTGAACGTATTTCTACTCAAATTGTGCTGGGTTATGACTTCCAACTTTAAATTTGAGATTTAAAATGGAAAAAAAAAAAAAAAAAAAAAAGTTGAAGTGCTTATGTGATGTTCTGCAAATCTGTTTATTGATCATGGTGTTTACCAAGTCAACATTTTCTTTTTCTTTTTTTCCTGAGGCCTTGACTGGAAATTAAAATGCAACTGCTGGGTTTCTACTAAAAAAAAAAAAAAAAGATACTAAAATCACACATCACAAACATAAAATCCCACAGATATCATTGTGGAAATTGCTTTTATTTCAGTTTAACAACAAAAAAAACCAGTCTGGGGCCACTGACAAAATTCACTCGTGTCTTCAAAACACTGTTATTCCAAGTCATTCTTGCAGTTAAGTAAGCACATGGTGGCTGAAAGTCCATAGATTTGAAGTTTTGGAGAGCAGAAGCGCAGAGTGCTTTTGTTCAGACTATCCCAGTGTTCTCATTTGAATATCTTGCCCTGGTTGAAGGGTTTACCCACATGCTTGAAGTCTCCCTCCCAGGCAAAATATTCCTTCACCATGGTCTTGCACTCCTCACTGTCTGGATCCAGCTTGCGCCAGTCATAAGATTCATAGTCAATCTGCCAGTCCTCAGACAGCTGCGGAAGAAATTAGAACGTTTTATTTGACTAGAACTTAACTGCCCTCAGGTTTGAGGAGTCGGTCAAGTACCACCCTCACTGATTATCAGATGAGAGATTACTCATGCCATCTTATCCAGGGGGGAACACGTGAACCATCACATGGTATAAATTGAATTGCACAGCATTAAAAATGTGGTGTGTTTTAACAATACATATACATTTCAAAACAACTACACATGAGACTCATTTCCAGAGACACAATCTTACAATTTGTCTAATCATGAGCTGCAATTTAATCTAGCCAAAAACATGATAAAATGTCAGAAGTGCAGACAACCATATATCCAACCTATAATCTTAAAATAGAATATTAATTTTGAGCTTTTCATATTGGTCAATGTGTCCACAGCATGAACCAGCCGTTTTACCTACTGACAGATATGACTGGGATGAATATGGTCATTTTTCTCTTTCCCTGTCAGATTAAGACTTTGCGTCATGAATGGACACTGTCTTGCCCAGTGACAGGGAATCCTTCTACTAACTCCAACATGATGAGCCTATCATTCAATGTCTCAAGTAAAACTTTTTTTTTTTTTTTAAAAAACATAACTTTACAGACAAACGACTGCCCAGATCTGTCTATCATATGCTGACTGTAAATTCTTGTGAGTGGGGACATTTCACTTACAGTGAAGGCCAGTTCCTGGCCTCTGAAGACCCAGATGCCAGAGATGCTGCTGTCATTGTTGGTGCCAAACAAGATGACACTGGCAAAGGCATTCTTTCTGAGTTTGTCCAGGCGCTGGAACATACCTGTTAAAAACATTGAGGGTGTTTGATAAATAGTTCAGATTTCATAAACAGAAACAGAACAGTTTGTCAATGTTGTAAAGAACTTCACTTAACACTTGCCACCAAGACATTTTTGACAATTCACATCAAATGTCCTTCCAGTTAGAGAGAAAGATAAAGGATCCAACACCTATTGAGCAGTTCTGTCTCATAGGTCATTCCTGTTTATCTGTGGCCACAGCATGAACCAGCCTCTTACTCACTGACACAGAGGAGACTGGGATGAATATGGTCTTGAGTTTTTCTTCCCCTGTCAGATTAAGACCTGGTGCCATGACTGGACACGGCCTTGCCCAATGACAGGGGATCATCAGTTTTCCTAAACATGGCTAACCTCTGATTGTAGTACAGTCTGCATTGAAACACAAAGATGCAAATAATACTTTTTTTAAAAAAAATTTGAGTAGTCAATTAACCTATTTTCAGATTAACCTATAGATTACCTTTTTCATTAGTTGATTAAGCCAACAAGTTGTCATTGTCAACTGCACTTGTCAGAAAGACCAGTGGCAGGAACCATTTCAAACAAACTATTACCTAACAAGTGAAGCTTTATGCAGTGTAGCCTAATTAGGAAAGGTGCTTACTACATTCTGCCATTAATGACCATAGAAAGCACAGGCAACAACACCCAGGCAGTGATACCAACCAACGACACAAAACTCTGTAATAAATACTTACTTTACTGAATCGTTTGTTCTGAGGTCGGCGTTTTCTTTTGTGATGCTCATGCAAAGCAGTCGTGCTGCACTGGTAGGCCTTTTCATTTACAATGCATGCAGAGCACCATTTTATAGTCTCAAAGAATTTCCACACTTTTGCCGATCGACTTCAGGTTTTTTTTTTTTAGATGAAACTTCACGTTCCGGATGCCCAGGTGCCATCATTATTGGGCATGAATGATAACACGCAAACTGACGTCTTTTTGTAACTGATGGAAATGATCACATAAGAGCACCGCTGAAGCTCTAAATGCAGACCACACCATTCATTGTTGTACATTTCATTACAGATTTTAAGAACTGAAACCTAAAACATTTACTGACAAGAATTCATTCAAAAACATCTTCTCTGTCCTCCGTTTACTGGAGCGCCCACAAAAATCTTGAGGTCCAAGAAAACAGAACCAAACTTTTAAGAGAGCAGCAGGTAAAGTTCTTAAAATACCTTTATAAAACAAGCACTTGCTTGAGAAGCAACAAAACTGTGTATTCTCTGAACATGATCAACTTTGTGAAAAGCTGTGCTTGACTGAAATACGGGCCAGAATGAAAAGAAGTGCGGCTTTGTAAAAACTACTTTAATATATTATGTAACTCCTATAATGATTCCTTTTAAGGAGAAGTCTCACCTGTGATAAGGTTGCAGCTCTTGAAGGTAAGCGTAAGCTCCTCTGGGTATTTGTACTGGCCATACCAGATCGAATATCCCTCGCGGTCCAAGTGCTCCCAGAAATGGGGAAGCGCTACTGTCAGGGTGTCCTCGTTGGAATACTTTCTCTTGAACTCGTCCATGACAAACGTGCTGGAACAAACAAAAAAAGACATAAGGTTGTGTTTTTCAGCTGTCCATACACATATTGTGCCGGAACATGATCACTTGTACTGTTTTTCTTCATTCCCACACCATCTGTAAATTCTAAGATCCACTACCTACACTCAAGACTAATATCTCAATACACTATGATAAACTATAGCTCTAGAGGTTCGTTGAAAATGTTTGTGGCCACAGCATGAACCAGCCTCTTACTCACTGACACAGAGACGACTGGGATGAATATGGTCTTGAGTTTTTCTTCCACTGTCAGATTAAGACTTGGTTCCATGACTGGACACTGCCTTGCCCAATGACAGGGGATCATCAGTTTTCCCTCAAAACAGGAGTTTTCTGATTGGTGTGCAGGCCAGTTACAACCAAACACATGGTCTGCAGACCCAACAATCAGGTTTATGAGCCATACAGTGTTCATTGTCATCAAATGCACCAAATGCCCCATGGAGAGTTTACTGTGGTTATCCACTAATTAGCACCCCTAAGTAAGTAGATGAGAAGTACTCTTCTGAGGTTATCAGATGGAATAAAAACCTACTAGGCATATCATTGGCTACTACTGGTTATTCTAAAATCTATAAACTGTTAGCTAATAATGCCAAAAATTAAATCTTGAAAGACAAAACTGTAAAGGAAAACACAAAAATTACTGACAAAAGCTTTAAAAAGAGTTTCTTACCTCTTTGGTAGTTGTGCAAATGGGTCCTTGGCTTTGGGCTCAGCAGCCAAAACAGCATCACAGTCATCCATCTCTTCTTCTGGAGCAGGCTTCTTCTCTTCCTTTTTCTTTTCTTTCTTCTCCTGGGGCTTGGCTGTTTCTTTTCCTCCCTTCTCTTTCTTAGAAGGGGTCTCTTTCTTCGGCTGCATCTCAGCAAATTTCTTGGCTGTACAGAAACACCACCATGAAGAAAATGTTTTGATAAATGGTCCAATTATCTGTCTTTGGTTTTGCACTCTCAGGAACTACTCACTGGCTGGGACTTGAGAGTTGTAAACATCACTTGCAATTCATCATCTGTTTACAAGGGGAATTTCTGTCCATGAAAGTGATTCAGTATTTCATTTAATTGTTTTAACCAAACGGTACATCACTGTGCACACCAAGTGCTTGTCAAATTACATCTAGTTCTTCTGATGCAATTTTATCAATACAACCACTCATCTTCCTAAGATGATGAGTACGTAATAGCTTAAAAATCAGTGTTATCCATGAGAAAAGTCACTACCTACACTCAGACTAATCTTTTAGACCCTATGGTAAACTATAGCTCCAGAGATTTGCTGTTAAAAATGCTTGTGGCCAGAGCATGAACCAGCCTGTTACTCATTGAAAGAGATGACTGGGATGAACATGGCCTTGAGTTTTTCTTCCCCTGTCAGATTAAGACTTGGTGCCATTACTGGACACTGCCTTGCCCAGTGACAGGGGATCATTAGTTTTCCTCCAAGAGGGGAGTTTCCTGATTGGTGTGCAGGCCAGTTACTGCCCTAGTCAGACCAAACTGCCTTATGAGCCATTCAGTGTTCAATGTTATCAAAGGCACCAATTGCACCACGGAGACTTAACTGTGTTCATTTACTTATTAGCACTTCTAAGTAAATGAGAAGTACTCAGGGAGATCCCATACAGAAGTAATCAAATGGAATAAAAACCTATGGAGCACATCATTGTGACATTTAAACAAAATACAGCCTCTCAAAAACAACAACGTAAAAACATAAGAGTTTAGCAAAAGATGTTTGCAGAAGACACCAAGTCTAATAAGTCAAGCTGCATAGTCATTTCACATGTCTTTAGGAATATCTGACTTCAAAGACATGCTATGTTCCAGCAGCCAGACAGTGTGTGTGCTCACTGTTGGTGACTCACCATCAAACTGAGCCATCTTTTCACACAGCTTGACCTCTCCAAGGACAGCCTTGAACTGGGGCTGGTTGACACAGGTGACGAACCAGCGGGTCACATTGGGGTATGGCTGACGGAAAGATGGCTCAAGGACCTACAGGTGGTGGAAAACTGTTATGCAGCAGTCACACTGACATGAAAGCTTTATTTAGCCGCTGGATTCTAGCCTTCTCAAATATAATTAAACTAATTACACAGCTCACATGTTCCTACAAGAAATGTCATAATTATGAGTGTGGTTAGATGTGACTGTTCCGTTTTGTGTATTCAAACCTGTTTGTATAGCCAGAGCATGGAGCAGACCACAGTGATATCAGCAAGGCTAACCCTCTCTCCCACAAGGAAGGTACGGGTGGTCAGGTGTTGGTTCAGTACTGTAAGGACCCGCTTCACATCCTCCTTAGCCTGCTCTGTGGCCTGGACAGAAAGATGAGTATGCAGGATTACACAACAACTTCTGCAATGTCTCAGCAACTGGCACCTGCTTTCCACTGCTTTAAAACAACCATTAGCCTGACCTGAAAATGCTGAGCTGCATACCTGCTTGTTGAACTGCATGATTCCCAGAGTGGGGAAGACCCATGCACTGGCTGGAGGGATGATCTCTGAATCAGCAAAGCTCACCCATTGCAGCACCTGAGCTGCAGCCTGGGGAGTGGCACCACGCAGGGCCTCATTGCTCACTGTAGTTTAAAAAGGTAGACAAGTTTTGTCTTTTGTTTTTGAAGAACTCAAAAATCTTGATTTCAGCTCAATTCTACATTTTGTGCAGCGAACACAAACTTTTTTTTTAATTAACTCTAATTTAACATTAATATATTCCCTTTAAACACATGCATGGAAATGCAGTTTCAAGTGCAGACTAGCTCAACTAGTACAAATAACAGCCATATTCGATTTAGGAGTGCAAAGACCTTAGCGATGTTCACTGCACTTCCTATAAATATAAACCCTGTTGAATGAATACCAAAATCCCATTTCATTACATGATAGACTTACAGTAGTGAGCAATGGCATTACTCTCAAACAGACAAAAGCCGTCATCCCCCTGGTAGGCAGGTACCTAAAAACAAAAGGCATAATTTAAGAGTTTCACACAGTTAGCATGTCGTCATCCAGAAAATCAACCAGTTGAGTACACAAAAAGATGTGGTAGTTACACAAAAGTGGTGTCAAACCAGTTACAGCGCTTTTAATTACATTCAATAATTGGTTAATAAGTTGCCTTAAGAAATAACTGTGATAACATTGTTGACTCAAACAAGAGGTCATTCAAACTGAGAACAACCGCAAAACTGGAAGAATCCCATTTACAAGATAAGGCCTGTTATTTTCTTCATCTTATTATGAGCACTGAGCAGAACAGTGCAAACCGTGTTAGAGTAGAGATCGACACCCATAATGTGTATGTGGTACATATACATGTATATGTTGGAATCATGGATGGGTGTGTAGGAAAAAAATATTCTTTTGGACCAAATAAAAAGTTAAGAAACTTTATTAATCCCCGAGGGGAAATTCAGAACCATGTGTCTTTGTAACTCTTATTTCAGTCTAGAAAAAGTGATTGCCTTAACCTTTAACTAACTTATACCTGCTGCACTAACCTTGCCCAGAGGGAAGTTACCAAGGAAGGCAGGTGTACGGTTCGTCTGCCCGAAGGTGAAGGCAGGGGAGCTGCTGGCAAGTTTGAGCCGAGCGCCACTGTACTGGGCTGCAATCTGGGCCTTGAAGGCCCGCCAGTTCTCTGGGTACGTGTACAGAGTCTGAAAGGAAGGGAGAAAACACTGTGATTATCGATCAATCAAAGCCATTTAAAACATAACACACACTCAAAATACGTCACATCTTCACAGGCAGAAGAGCTAAATGCTGGGTTGGGCTAAGAATAGGCTACTCTCATGACAATAGGTCAGTATGGTTTAACATAGCATGTACTGTGATGACCATAAAAGAGGCTGATTTTCAATACAACGCTACACAAATAGATGGACTCACTAAATGAACCCACCAATCAAATAAAAAGGTGACTTGTGCCTATTTTTAATGCAAATGCATGAGTTCACCCATTGGAGATGTTTGACTACTAAAGTAGTACGTTAAATACAAAAGGAGAACAGGGTGAAGAAAGAGTGCGGTTCTTGGAAAGCGTCAGCAAATAAAACTATAATAAAACTAGCTACTACTGACAAATATATCTCTATAAAACAACATGGAAAACTGGACTTATATTCACGTGGTTACTGATTCGCTTTAAATGCTAACTAGCTATCATTGCCGGTAACATAAACCGCGTCTTCGCTTACACAGCTTTAGCTGAACCATGACGATGAACACGGGCTAACTCTGAGGCTGGCAGAACTGCACTGAGTACTAATATTAAGGCGAAAACGTGTATAAATGTTACAGTCGGGCTGCACAGCATGGACATTCAAGCTAACGTGGCACAAACCTGTGCCAGGAAAGCAGCGTCATTCACTTTCAATGCAACGTCAGGATAGCAGGAGCTAACCTGACGTCGGGATAAACGCTCAATGAATTCTTTGTAAATAAACTCCCTAACAGTTCCCCAACAAACCGAGGACGATGCGTAAGTGCAAAGATGGTCCGTGGCGGTTCGGATGGTACTGATTTTTGTTGGATTACTCTAAGAAAGCTCAAACTATGCTCCATTGCTGCCCTTCTCTCCATCTTACTCACCCCTGCCGCCATCTTCAGGACGAGAGAAAGAACGAGGGAGCGTTCGAATGACGTATTTACGGCCAGAAGACGTGCGCGTCCTTGAATATTGCGCGTTCACATAATGCCGACGATGCCTGCATTTGAACACATCTGATCTGATGTAAGGTTTAAACACACATGGATATTAACATGTTGTTGCTCTTTATCATAAGCAGGTACACAAAATATATGAACAAACAAAATACTTTATTACAATCAACATACAAAAAATAGAACAAGACAAAAACTCTATAGTTTAAATGGAAATTATTAATCCTAAATGAAAAAAAAACTATAAATCATACTTATATATTGTTTATGATGTTGCAATAAACACCATACAGGCCATACAACATAATGGTAAAAAAAACAAAAAGTAACTATGGGGTTGCACCACACCATATCAATCACTGTAGAAAAATAATTTTAACAAAAAGAGGACTAGGCTACTACATAAAATGTCCCATGTGAAATGTGCTCCCTCTAGGGTGAATCAGCTCACAAGACCTGGAAAGAAAGATGAAAGCAATTAAATCATGAACAAAACAAAAAACAAAACATTTTATAAACAATAAGCCTAAAATTATTACTGGTATGTTGTAACCCCAGTTGCTATGAATCACATTTTTCTTACTATGTAAAATTATTTCCTCTCATGCAAACCCATGCCCATATAATGAGAACATACATTACAATGTTTAATAATACTCACCAAGATAATCATCCATGAGAGATCCAATAGCAAACTGGAAAAGAAAAGGAAAGCTTGTTTTTCAACTCTAAATCAACATACAATAAATTATTTTTATTAACTATTTGAGATAGTGATACACCTTTTCTGTTTTTTTTTTTTACATTAAGGGAAAATATATGGCTTTTATTTAAAAAAAAAAACAACAACAAAAAAAAAAAACTTACAATGTCATTCTTGTCCACTCTTGTCCCCACAATCTTTAGCCGGATTTCATCATCTTGCTGAATTACAATGTCCTTGAAAAGCAGAGAACATCCATAAATCCAAAACTCCACACCAGTGAAATGTCAGGAGCAAAATGCACAACTCCTTTGTACACATAATTTATGACATTATATGTTCCAGTACTGCTTACTCTTTCCTAAAAAGTACCAGAATTTTTGCATGTACTCATTTAAATTTAGTATTGGTTAAAGGAAATTATTTTCATGTGATAATGCCATTTACTTTGTTTACCATCTAGGTGTAACCTTGTGCTTTTTTTTTTTCCATCTAACCAACATCTGGTAATGAGAAATAACACTGAATATCCTTACCTCATCAACTGTCTTATAACAAGGAGGATTGGAGTTGGGGTCGAACTCCATTTCTGAGGGAATGGACTGTAAAAACAAAGTCTTGTCAGAAAGCTATCATATAAATCAAAGAAGGTATCAAAGGCTAACACTCCAGATGTTTAAATGACTCACATGGCGAGAGATGAAGCAAGACATGGGACCAATTTCTGTGAACAATCCAACCTGCATGAAACAGATAATTACAATGTCACTCAGGCACAAAGTTCATAGTCAACATATCAACTATTACATTGGCATCAACTCTGCAGTTGAAGCACATTAAGTGTAATAGAAGTTAAATAAGACAATGTCAAGATATTAGTATACTACAGATGTTAGTAAAACTTAAAACAGTGGGAATTAAAATTTCAGATTTCAGATCATCATCACCTTAGAATAACATTCCAGCTCAAAACATTTGCATATGCCCAGTAAAGATTTATTGTCCTTCACCTTGTTAACCTGAGTGACCACAGCGTCCACCACTTCACCTTTAAAAGGACGGAACACGATGGCCTTATACTTGACTGGATAGAGGACAAACCCTCTCCCTGGCTGGATTACACCTGCCCCGATGTTATCAATAGTGGTGACTGCAATGACAAAGCCATACCTAAAGGGAAGACATAAAAAAAACATTACTATATATGCAATGTGTTAAACTTTGCCATGCAAGAAAATGGATGCAAACTTCATAAATTTGTACTGCATGTTTATACTGTTATAATAATATAAAGAGAAAAACAGATAGCAGCCCTGATCTGTTTCTTTTTTATTGCCTGGTGAAATTTCGTGCACTCTTTGAACGTTGCAGCTACGTACTTGCCAGTGCAGGTGCCCTCCACTTCTGTGAAAAGCTTCTGCTTCACGGTGTTGAGCAGGTTAGGTCCAAAATACCTCGGGTGTAGTAAGATTTCATGCTCCAGTGAGATCTATGAAAACATGAAGGGCTTTCATTAGAAAACAACGCTTTCCCTACAAGTGACTATATAACGTTAGAGATACTTTGCAGCTTTAACATGTACCGATGTGTTGAGAGGAAAACTGGTGTTTCTAAAGTGCACTGAACAACAGCGTTAATCACTGTGGTGAGGGTCTGAGTATGTTTTCCTTAGCTAACATTAGCAATACTAAGCAAGACGGGATCACGCTCAGCAAACATCGATAAACAAACCACCCCATACATCGCTACTAGCCGGCTCACACACACAAAACGAAACACACACTTACATGATAAAACATTCCTATTGCAATGTTCAACTTGGCTTTGATTGATATGATTACTGATCGCTTATCCAAACCGTTTCTAATTTAAGAAAAGAAAATCTATCACTTAATCGTGCAGCCAAATCACATCCGGGGTATGGGGTCGATGAATAGAGGTTTTGTCGCCCATGTGTTTTGTAGCTCAGGGATCGCGCCCCCTGGCGGTAAGGAGGGGGTTGCACGGGGGCGGGGCCAGGCGGCAGGCGTGATTCAATACTGCGCCGCGATTGGCTCGTTGGACAGGACGATTAACCAGAGCAGCAGAGAAAACATAACATATGACGTTTAAACGAAACAACACGAGATATTAATGGTTATTTTAATATAACAAATGATTATGGTGCAAAACCATCACATTAGAAGAAGAAGTGCGTGAAAGGTAAAAACAAAAATTAATTTAGCAGCAGTAAGTCGCTCCAACCAAAATAACTTGCCTGACTTCCCTGTCAGTTCGGTTAAGACTACCCGACTACTCGTTTTTGACAGCCTGACTGACATGGCGAGTACCTTCGTCTCGAAGGTGTTTCGTCCTGCCGTGTTCGCACAACTTGTAAGTTGTCCAGGACTTTTCTAACTAGCGCTTTCTGTAGCCGTGTTTCTCCATGATTTGTGTGACTCTCCTGTCCTCCCTCAGTCGTCTCTCCGGCTCGGCTGCATCCCGCGGGGGAAGGCGGTGACACGGACCAGACGTTTCTGTAGCGGTCCTCCGGAGAAAATCAGTCGCTACCCTGTTCCTTATAGGAAAAACCTACCTTATGATATAGTGGAACTTATGGAGGAAGTGGAATCAAAGGTTAAATAGAGCCTTGATATAGAGTTTGTTTTATTTGTAACTCTACTTCAGTCTAACGTTGTTTCTATCTGCTTTTAATTTCAGGGAGGCTTTCTACCTAATGTCTTCAAAGTCCTGGCTCACCGGCCAGCAGAATTCAGAGCTTTCTTCGTATACTACAATGAACTTATGAACAAGGAGACAGGTGTTGTTGTGTTTCCTGTGTTTCCTTGTGTAGGTGTGATTGAAGTGGCAGTTTTCTTCAGGGGCAATTCCTGACACCCTAAGGATAGTGTTTGGGTCCCTTGGGCCCCACTCTGGGCTCAGCACTGGGGCAGGTGTAATCCAGCCAGGTATTTTGCCGTTGCTGGGCTCATAAACAACGTAGGAAGTCTGGATGTAACTGCATTTGCCCTGTAGCCTTTTTTTTCTTCTTCTCTGCTCTGAAAAGTTAAAGGTTCATTGTGTAATATTTAGAGAAATCTATTTGCAAAAATGGACTATAGTATTAGTATGTTGTCATCAGTGTATGGAAAATACCATCCACTGCATTTAGTTTAATCTTAGAATTAATCTTTTAAATCTAAATAGGGAGCAGGTCTCCTTTTATGGGGACAGCCATACATGTGTTTTTGTATTGGTTCCACTGCTTGAGTTTCCAGGTCCTGTTCCAAGAAGTAGGTTTATTCATTTGCCTGTATAATTTGGTTAACTAAAGCCTTTCTCAGAACCTACTCAACTCTAGAACGTGGATAAGTAGGTCCTGGGTTGCAACTTATAATTGTTGTGTGAAATCTGTCAATGTGTTGTTGTTTTTTTCCTTATTTCATATTAATAAATTGTTATTTCTTATAGGCAGATTGACCAAGGCAGATCGTGAGCTGATTGTAGTGGCAACTAGTATCCACAACAAGTGTCTTTACTGTGTAGTATCTCACAGTGCACTGCACCGTATCTACTCTAAGAATCCCACTCTTTCTGATCAGGTATGATCTTTCCTTCAGTGCCTCTGCTCTGCTTATTGTAACACACAAGAAACAAATGTATTTTACTACAAATATTTCTCCTTGATTTTATATTGAGGATGTGTATGTTCTTAGTTTCTTAATGAGAGAAAAACAAGTTTTGCAATTTGTCTAATTAGCTGTCTTCCTTTCACCCAGATTATTGTTAACTATGAGACTGCAGAGTTGGGACCACGGGACCGTGCTATGCTGGACTTTGCACTGGCAGTGTGTCGCTGCGACAACATCACAGAGCAACATTTCCAGTCCTTGGAGGAAGTAGGCTTTGACCATGAGGATGCCTGGGACATTGCTGCCATTGCTGCTTTCTTTGCCATGTCCAACCGGCTTGCTCACCTCACAGACATGAAGCCAAACTTAGAATTTTATAATATGGGCCGCGTACCACGGGACAAAAGCAATGACAATGTGGATGGAGAGAGCAAGTGAAAAGAGGGTTTTGGTATAGGCTTGTAGGAGGTCAGAGTTCAATATGTTCACACTGTAGCTAAAGGGTCTCAGTTCTGTTTTATATTTCTGTCTCCTTCCTCTAACAACAATTCACCATTTTCTAACTCATGCTAAAATGAAGTGTACTTGACTAAGCGTGGAGAACAATGAGGAATTTATGTCTTTATAATCCATGATGTAAAATGAAGGACTCTAGCCTCCAATGAAGTGTGAGAGGGACTTTGCGGGATCAGTGCCTTTCTGTATTTTTTTTTTTTTTTTTTTTTTTGCTACAGTCAGACTTGATTCAAATTTGTACCAAAATCTGGCCATTATGTCTTTATGTTTATTTACCTTGTCGTTTTGAATTTTAGGTGGTTTTGATTGTTCTTTTGACATTTCCTATGTGGTGGGTACAGGTCTTATACACTAAAATGAATGATTGTGTTTTGGGGAACAATATCCAAAGTACAGTTGTCCTTTAATATCCATAAAATGGATCTGATCATCTGAAACTCATGATGTTAGGGAGTTGTTTAAGAATCAAAATCAGAAATGATTGCCAAATAGGTTTCCACATAAAGCAAAGTTGTTCTGTGATCTAGTGCAAAACCAGCTATAATATACAAAGTGAGAAAAGAAGTAAATACTACAAATCATAAATATAAACCATTTACAAAGGTCAAAATGCAAAAGAAGTATAAAACTTAGAAAATACATATTTATTTACTCATTCAGCTGGTTGAAAGTACCCTTTGTTAGGATGTGATGCTTTATGAGGAAGAGTGTAAATGAGTTACTAGTAAGCTGACAGCAATTTATGCTTGTGCCATAAAAACTTGTGTTTTGTCTTTAAAATAATCTTTTTTTCATGTTACGAGCTGACATTGTTTTTTTCACTGTAACTAATTTCGCCTTTTACAAACCAGGGAATCAAGAAGTGGTATTCAATTATGCAGTCAGTCATCTGTAGGTCTGCAAAAATAAAAATATAAAAAAATGATGCAGTTAGGTTTATTGCCACCAGATGGCAGCACATTCATTTAATCACACAGCATGGCCCATCAGAGCAGCACAAGTGAAAGAGACATGATGGCTACAGATATTTGCTGTTAATTTGTCTAAGTTCTTTAACATGAGATTTGATGAATAAACTAATATTATTTCTGATCTAATGTCTGCTGCATTTTCTCCCAATGTTTATTTTCTGCCAGTCTCTTAATGCTAACATCCATGTCCTTCCTGTTATCTAAAGTTATGCAAGAGCAACAGGACTCCAGGCATCACCAGAAGATTTACTTTGATGTGCTTATGTGAGTGATGGGGTTGCAATCAGACCACACTACAGCAAACCTTGCATTTTTTGAATGCATTTGAAAACTACCTTTCTTGAACTTAGGGAATATTCACACCTGTGAGTGTCATTTCATATCAGACTATGAACAGCACTTGAATGAATGACTAATTCACAGATAGTGTGGTAACATAGACTATGAATGTCATCCAAACTGCCTATTTATTTTAGAGGAATGGGATTCTTCTGGTGCACACATTTACATTTAACTGTGCTTGAGGCACATTGTTACACTATGTGAAAGGGAATCTGCTGACATTAGTAAAGGTCATTTCATTGATATTTCTCTCCAAGGACCTCTCCTGTCCTGTCCTGTCCTTATCACCCTGAATAAAGTGTCATATGGCTCAGAAACTGCTCATGTGGTATTACAGTTCCTCATGCACCAACCCTTGTGAGCCCAGTGGTTCCTATTAGTAATAAAAGGAGACAACAGGCTCCAGAGAAGGCTAATTTATGGCCTAGGGCTGCCCTGCATCACTCATCTTTAACTGTTGTTGCCAAGAATAGAATCGAATTCAATCCAACACAATATAACACACAACAGGACAATTTCTGACATCTACTTTTTGTGGTGATTGATCACATGAAATAAAGGTAAACAACTGTCAGATGGAGGTTTTCATCTGTTTCTTATTGCAGTCTATCAGTACATTGATGGACAAATCAATAAGATTTTATTCCTGTTGTGAGCTGGGAGAGGAGTGTGGGGAGGCTTGGTGTTGTGTCTTTATTCTCATGAGGCAGATAAAACAAGTTATAATACACGTCAAATGGGGCATGATAGAGAGCAGGAGAAAGGAGAATTTGTGGAAGTGAGGGCAGAGGTTAGGTTGTGTGTTAAATGAAAAAAGGATTGGGGAACATTAGTGAAGAACTTCTTTTTGGATGGATATTACTGTAAATTAAAGAATAGTAGCAACAGGCTTAAGATATCTTGCATTTGAGCAGCCTTCACAGAGCTTCTCAAAGAATTGTCCAGGAACTTGGAGCAATTTTCATACAAGCTACAACACTACATTCAAAAGCCAAATACAAAGTTATAGGATAACTTTCCCTCAGATTGAATCTTTCAGACTTACAACACGGACTAATTAGGAGTGTACAATATGCAGTTTGCATATGAATGAAAAGAAATTATGAAGCAGTAAGATAATGGACAACAGAATGGTATAGTTAGCCAATATGGGAGCAAAGTCAAAGCGTTCAGGAAAAAGAAAGATGACTCGACAGCTGGGGAGCTCCATCTGCTCAGTAAGTGTGTCTGCCAGAGTCTATATCTGTTACTGTATGTAGTGACAGTTTTGTCAATTATCGTTTCCAAAGTCAAAAAAAAAAACAACTTCCAGTTAAACTTCTAAAGAAATTCTAGATACGATCCTGTCATTATTCCTGCTGCCTGAAAATGCTGATATGAACTTTAAAATAAGACTGGATTTTGGTATTTTAAATTGATTGTGGTTTACAAAGATTTCCTTGGGTGGAAATTTAATCTTGATTATTAGGTGGAGAACACATCTGCTACAGGTAGTCTGTAGACCTCCTCGTCAGACTGAAACTACATAGCAGAGTAAGGAAGTAGGGCTTTTGGAAGAAGTGTTTCTTATTTTTTTCTGCCCCCACTGGGTGTTGAGGCAAACTTGCCTCTTTCAGTTTAACAGTTTGAAAATTGTCAGACAACTTGCTTTTCCACTCTTCCACTGCTGATGCGGTGCAAGTAGAGATAAGGTAAGATAAGGAAGAAGAATCTTCACAGTTTAAATTTCAGTGAAATTCCAACAGATAAAAAATAAAAAATAACACTAAACCAAAATTGGGGCAGCTTTTTAAAGTCAACATTATGACCCAGTTAAGCACCATTAGAAAAACATACACTATGGGAATATACGATCTCTTTATTAAAATCATCATCTGAGGTGAAGCTCATGAGTGCAGGATTTGTTGAAAAAATTTGTGGAATGAAAGCACAGGCTTAGAATTAGAATTGGGGAAAAAAATGTTTTAAAAAATTGCATCACACTTAATTACAAAAATAAATGAAATAATAATATGTAGTGGCTGTCACTTACTGATTATATCAGAAAGTCTATTTTGGCATCAATTTTTTAAAAACTAATGCTGTATTTACACACAAGGGACAGACTCCCACTTTGTGACTCACTGAAGATAGTGCAGACATGCAGAAGGGCTGCGTAACTAACCATGCAGGCACATATGGGACATTAGCAAACAGACAGATACAAGATGAGACCATTATCATCCCCCATTAAAAACGTGTCAGTTCCTGTTAAGAATACATGCAAGCATGCACACGTACAAGTCGGCATATGCACATACTGTTGTGTTAATGTTGGTACACAGTCATGTAGCATCTCCGGCAAACCCTCTGTGTTTGTGCGTCTGTGCTGCATAAGGATGCTCTGTGAGCATTTTGCAGCTGGGATCACTTGTGTTCATTTGGTTTGGTAGAGTTTCACATGTAACAGAGCAGCTACTTGTCCTCAGTCTGGGAGTCTAACCCCTACAGACTCTACATCAGCAATAGACCATGTAGTCAGTCGCATAGCTGCAACAGACGGAGGTCATGGGTAAAAAAATATAAAACATATTGAAACAGTAAGCTAATTTTTGGTGAATATACAGGTGCATAGGGAGTTAATTGTCAAGTTGCAGCATCTTCTTCACAGTAAATAAAAATATCAATATTAAATATTGGGTTTTGGTGCCAGTATGCAATAAGCCAGGGCACAAATCAACTAAAGAACTGTGGGGGTGGGTGCCATGAATTTTCCTCTGTAGGTGAATTATTAGATTATACGTCTATAAGACAAACTTTCTTTATCAGGTTAACATCAGTACCTTTGCTAAGTAACCTATCATCATTATTTGAGTAATCTGTAAAGTCTATGAAAGCAACATTTAAAGTGTTAAAAGATGAAGAGATATAGTAGTTGATAAGAAGGGATGATGCAAGAAACGTACAACAGAAACATCCATTTACCTTAAATCTGATCAGGGAGCTTTTAGACCTGTCACAGCTGCTGTCACATCATGCATCATCATGATAAAAGTCACAACGCTGACTCACAGAAACGGTGTGGCAGCAGCCAAAGGAACTTTAAATAGCTGCCAATGAGAACCGAAATAAGCTGCATGCTTGATGTCTGCCAGTAGAAGAAGTAAACTCTAAACCTAGAACCAAGTGAAGGTGCAGAACTAGTGGTCTGCAGCTGGCTGTGCACCAAAGCTTAGTGAACTATCTAATCATCCTGACGAGAGTGACTACTAATACACTGCATCACTACACAACTGAAGCTCTTTCATAACCTCTCAGACAACCCCTTCTGAGAAGTGTTCCAGATTATACTGTTCCAGATTGATAATCCAAATGCACATTCACTCAGATTACTTCACGCTTGCAGATTACGGGTCATGCATCATCTCATTTGCTGCTGAAAGCAAGAGATTCATGCTTGCACTGTTTTTAGTTTGTTTGCGTGATATTGCTTGTGCAGCTATTTGTGCAACATAACATATATTTGCGTTTCGAGTTGATGGCTGTCAGTTTACTTAGAGAGTGGTTCACTCCATGTCAGTGCAATAATCAAAAGCGTGACCTGCAGCAAGTCCTCTGAGCGCCTGAGCACACCAAAACGGATGGTTTTAGTAGCAAATGGAAGACTAATCGGTGTGATGTGTTTGGTTCTGGCATCATTCCCAGTTTAAGGATCAAAGCATTGCTTTGTTTTTTTTTCCCGTGTTTTTACAATGTTTAGGTTTCAGATTATGCTTGACTCTAGGTTGTTATATTCTTAACTTCATAAATCTGCTTTTTCTAAGGTTGTCCTTGAAAGCTGGCAAAATCACCTCTTGGCAGACTGATACACATATCTGCGGTGCTCATTTGTTTGTGTGTGCCATGAGTATGAATATAATTTGACACATTTAATTGCCACCATAACTCTTCAGGGGGGAACTGCACGTGTCACATATAAAACTCCTGTTTTCCTTCCAGCTGGCTCATCCCACCAAGTAAACAGTTATGTAGACTTCTGGCCCAAAGAGGGGAGAAATGGCTTTGCTTTTTGGGGAAGACCCTCAGGAAATGAACAGGAGACTGATGAATCACAAGACTCCCTGTCCAACCAACGCTGGTGCTGCTTTTTCTTTCTGCAATGTGTCATTCAGACTGTCCACTGTTCACACCCACTCAAATGAATCACATCTTGTTACAGTGATTATAAAGCACCACAATAAAATTAATTATTTTGCAGAGAAAAGATGTGAACACAATAAAGAAAAAAACATACAAGAAACACAAGAAAGAGTAAATCTGAGGGGGAAAAAAGCAATGTTTTTGCAGGTATGTGTTCATAAACTAAACTATTCAACTAATTACTGGACAAGTACATGAATATCTTGGAATACCATCTAATAGCTGTAAATTTCACAGAAAAAAAAAAAAAATCAGCCTCATGATCTAAATCTGACAGAGGCTCTGTATGGAGTTGGATTGTGTGTGAGTGTGAGACTGTTTGGACCTGAGGAGCAGGCAGGTGGTCTGGCAGCATGCAGGGCAACAGGGGGAAAGACTATCATCTGGTGTGGCAGCAGTGTCCAGCAGGATTGTTTCTCAACTCCAGCCCTCCAGGGATTGTGGGAATAGTGGATTGATTGAAGCTGCAATGAGAAAACATGAAGGGGGAGCAAGGGAGAAGGGGAGTCCTGTGGACCAAATAAATTTTGCCCGCTGTAGCCCACCCATCATAAACACACACAGTTCCATCCACCCACCCACAAACCACCAGCCGCACACACTGGGAAAGCTTTGTTCTTTTAACTAATAATGCTGGTCCAGCAGTTCAGCAGGCAGAAGTCATTGCCATATTGGATGGTATTAAGATTGAGCTTCAACCCATAACATTTTTATGGATTTCATTACTTTCTTGCCCTTTCCTCACTTCGCCCTATAACTCCTTTAACCTGTTTATGGTTTGGATTTCAAAATAATTTAGCTGCAGTATATTATTTCTCGTAGTTGCATTATTGACAATCATAGATTTGATTTTAATTTGTATACCCAGAAAAAAGGGAAAGAATTGGTGTTTTGGTTTATAACTTTTTGATTCCCTGTGAAGAATACATCAGTTGCACCAGTTGAACATCCAATCTGGTGTCACCCCACTGTGCACACTATGTGTCAGCGTGTTTATGCTGATGGTGTACAAGAATGTTTGTGTTTATGTGTGTGTGTGTGTGTATGGAAGTGACATCTGTGTATTTGATGTACCCAGTCATATACTATGACAAGATACCAATCGGGCTGTATATCATCAAATAGACAGATTTCTCTTGCTTTCCTGACATAAAAACATTAATTGCTACAAATGCAACAGCACTTCCAACTCAGAAGCCTCTTGACTGCGAGGGGCTGCCTGAATATTTCAAGCAGCAGCGTGCAGCAGCTGAGATGTTCTTCCTCACCGGGGGTTAGCCGTGTGTACCAGGCAGTGTTGATTAGATTGGGGCACATGCATCTGTTCCAATGGATTTTTTCCCCCCTAAGAATGTAGCTAATTTTCAGAACAAAAGACATAATATAACACGTCAAACAGGAGGAAGGATATAAGGATAGCAAAACCCTGGAGTTCACGGGAAACCCTTTCGGGAAACAATACTAATTTAAACATAATACTTGGTTTTCTTTCATTGTCTGTGTATTTTTCTGTGAGTGTGGTATTGGATGGATGTATATATACAGAGGGGTAAAGGCCAACAGTACATACATTTCCTCTCTCATACTGTGCGAAATAGGAATCCACAGAGAGCTGAGATAAGCAAACAAAAAAATGATAAGTGGAGAAACAGTTGCACCCATACACACACACACACACACACACACACACACACAAATATATTTCGTTTCACCCATATAATCTCTATGATCACAGATAAAATCACCAACATATTTCCCACTAAGGATGCTGCTCACTTGATGTTACTGTGGCTTTACATTTACAGCTCTTTTTCTTATTCTTGGCGTCATTTGAAATCATTCATGGCATAATTTTAAAGTGTACCAATACTTGTGGTACATTTTAATACTGACTACTTTAGAAAACCTTACATTATCTATGCTATAATGTTCTCAAATTGGCAGCCAAATACTTGCATGTATGAATTGTTTGACATATATTTCCTACATACATGTTTAATTTGTAGAAATTTACTTTGATCATTCCTGCAAACATTGACAGCATTCTGGTTGTACATTGCACATAACATATTTAAATGCCTATCATAAATCTAACTGAAATTTTATTCAGTTCATCCTTTTGGCTTAATGTTCCTGAACAGACTTTAGATTTTCCTAAAAAAAATGATGGCCACTGTCATATGCCATATGAGCCAACACTTTGCGTAGTTTCATGAAAATCATGATCCAGATACTCTCAATAACAATACAACCAATGTAAACACCTCCTCAGCCTTGGTTTGGTATGCACTTTCTGTGGGCTTCCTGTATAGATATTCTGTTGGCTCCCGCATATTATTTTGGGTGCAACATTAACAACGCACATAAAGTTTGTTGTTCAGCACACACACACATATACATTAACTAAAAAGCCTCAAGGCTGCAGCTAAGGTAAGCAGAATAAAACAGAGGAGGGCCTGTCTTGCAGAAACAGCGACAGAAGGATTAACCTTAACCTTTTACTGTATATATAGAGGCTACTTGTGTTTCAGCCAAAATGCAGAGAGCCTTCAGCCTTCAACCAACACACACACACACACGCACACGCACATGCACACACACAAATACAAAGACACAAACTCTACACAAGTTCATCAACATATGGAAGTATCAGTGCGCCGTCGCTACCATGAAGTTTGCATGTCTATCCTTAACCCATAATCAGGCCATGCAGCAGCCATTCTCAGGTATTTAATATTCTTTAGAAGTGCCCTACTGATTGGTAAATGGTTGCTGTCCTTCAGTCCAAAGTCCTTTTTTCCATTTAAATAGGCCCTCCCTCTGGGTTAGATACACAACTGATGTTTCTTCTCTGCCAAAAACAATATCTCTCCAAGGTGGAACCGGGTCAGGCACTACAGAGCATGTGCCTACTGTGTGGATATATAAACACAAAAACAGTACTTCTGCGCCATGAAAATCACAAGCTCTTTGTTCCACTATGGAAGTTAAAGTAACATCACAGTTTAATGGTGCAATTGTATTAGGATACCGGTGCATAAATAATATGGCTGCTTACTGATTTGCAACAGGATCAAACCAAGTCACAACTGCTAGAACTGTTTAACCAATGTGTGTTAATACAGTCTGATGTTTTATAGACCTATAAGAAGTTTTTTATTTTGCTGCTGAATCTCTCTTTAATAAGCTTGTTCAAAGAGCTGCATATTCTTCTATGAGCTGCAGTACATTAATCTGCTCTTTTACAGGTTTTCATTCACATGCCCCTTCATAAATGTTTACAGCATTAACACAGTGCATCAGGCATAACTCAGCACTTTAGTGCCCCTATGTATTACACATATGCAGAACTATAGGGATATATATATATATATATATATATATATATATCCCATTTACCAGTAATATATATAGTACATGTATTAGAGAGTCCTACAGTGAGACCTTCTACTCTAACACAGTGTAATTGAGGATCCCAAACAGCTACAGTATGTTATGAGCATTGAACTGACACAGTGAAGATACATCTTCACTGTTTCAGTTCAAGTTTTACCTGTTTCCATAAGTTAAATCAAATAGGGCCAATTCTGGGAAAGATAAGAACTCCACTTATCTTTCAATAAATCTGCAAACAAAGTATGTAGAATAATGTATAAAGTAAAAAGAATAATGAAGATAACTACATCATTCAACATTATTTTTTCATAAAAAACTAACATAAACTATTACTTTCACCCACTGTAATTTTTACTCAGATCTTTCCCTGACTTTCTGTCACACAGAGCCTGAACAAACAGATATAGAATATAATTTAATTTTTTTAAAAACACTGTGACTTTGGGACTCACAGTGATGCCAAAGTGATGGAGTTATAAATTACATTGGAAATGTTTTTCATGGTTTAGAAAACATTGTATTTTATCTAATGTCATTTTGAAAGTTAGGATTTCTGTCTCTCTTTAATCACAGAGGGTGTTTTTGTACAGACATTCAAAACCAAAACTTTATCTAAAAAAAAAATAAATGCATCCACCATTCTTCCTGAAATGAGGGCCTGGTGTTAATGAATGGAGTTCATCGACAAAACATCAAACAATTGGAAGTTGAGAGGAAGCCTTTGTTGGCCACACAAAACAGAAATCAGAGAATGTCTTCTAGACCACAGAAGGAAAACATGCCCCACATTTTTGTCTTGCACGCTTTTTTTTTTTTTTTGGCCTATTTCAGCTCTGATTTCTATTTGAGATCCTCTCTCATTCCATTTTTTATTTCCCTTCCTTATCTGAGGTCAAAGACAATTTTTACCACTATCTAAAAAACCAAAGCTTCACTGAAATAAAAGGAAGATATCTGAAAGCATTGTCCTAATAAAATTCTTCGAATGTTTGAGTCAAGGCAAAGACTCATAGTTTGGGTTGAATATCATGGTTAGCACCCCCTGGACCATTAAAATGTTGGTGTAGTGAATATTTCAAAGTAATGAATGATGGAGACAAAAACATCAGATGCTGTAATGTCTCACTAAACGTCCTAATTATCAGGGAAAAGACTGAAGCTACCAGTGTGTTTATTGATGTGCTCATCTTTAAACAAGTCATGCTTTTAATATGACAACTGCTTACTGAAGACATCTGCACAGTCTGTCTTTTTCCCCTCAGTCAGGCTGCTTGCAGTCTAATTGAATTAGTAACTTATGATGGAGTTTAACAGACTTTTGGTTGGTGTTATGTAAATGTCTGTGGTTGATTGATTTAATCCTGAAAGAGTAAAGAAAACAATTTAAGACAATAATATAATAATAATAATAACAATACAAGTTTATTCCGGGTTTGGAATAAACTTAATTTCAATTCATTAACCCCAGTAAATCTATAAGGCTTAATTGTTATCGTATTTATTTTGTCATTTCTGTGGCATTGTCCAACATGACTAGCAACAATCCACTGGTTTCTTCTGAGACTAAACCAACAGCCTGTTACACAGAGACTAAATAGACTTAATAACACAGAGAGCCAATAACTTACACTTGAAATAACAAAGAGAAGAGACCAGTGATGACAAAGACGTGGCTCGGTGGTCGAGGTGGAACAAAACACATTTACAACTTTTACTGCAGTGTAAATCAGTCGCTCAGCTCCCACTACAGAACCCAGACAAAACTTACACTAGGGCCTTTTATAAATCTACAGTATATTCTCCAGTGATATTGTGACATATGGAGTTGTAAAGTTTTCATCTTCCTATTGAACCTCTGGCCATCTCTGAAAGGTTCAAAAGTCAAAGCACTCTTCCATGACCACTCAGGTCCAACAAGTAATTCCTGCTCTTTTTTTTTTTTTTTTTTAAAACATACATTTGTTCTTGTTTTTTCGTTTTTTTTTTTTTTTTTTTTACAGCAGTTACTTCTTTCAAAACTGTTGCAGATAATTGACCTGTTTTTTACAGTTAAGTTCATAATTTGTACACATGGCGTCAGATCATCTGAAAGATGTGCTGTACAGTTTAACAGAGGATTTGACTACTTTAGAAAGACACCTGTACCTGTCTTATATTACTGGTCAGCAGAGTGCATCCATGTGAGCACAGTATTTTCTGATACACTATACTGAATATTATTATATTAACCTAGACATTACAGATTATATTTCCTTAAATAAAACAGGCAAGACAAAATAAACCAAAAAAAAAAAAAACAAAAAAAACTAGCCATAAGCATTTTAAACTGATGAATAATGAAAATACCTCAAACCTTGTAACAAAGCAAACATTTTACGTCCAAGGCTTTGTTGATCAAGGTGAAAGCAAAAACAGTAAAATTCACAGTGAAACATCTCATTTTAGTAACGAAGCTAACATCATTACAGGGAATCAGAAATGTCTGACTTAATCAAGAGCTCAGAAGGTAAACAGCCAGTGTGTGTGGACTGAGGTGATGTTTGTAGATTTGTTTATGTGGACTTATACAACATTACGGAAGGGGCAGTGATATGGATTGTGAATCTGTACTATACAGTAGGTAAAGTGATCTGTTCTTCTTAATGAATTGTGCAGATAGAACAATGGTATTTACAGTATTTTCAGGATAAACAGCCACATTATCTTCCCCTTATTGATATCTTTATTACCTAAACAGTACTCTACTCTACTGCTCCTGCGATTCCCAACCTTTTCTGACTAGTCCTGCTGAGTTCCTTTTGCTGTTCAGTCTGCATGCCCATCCTATTCTCCTCTTCTAAATATGAATAATTTGTCTCTGACATCAACACAGAGTAAGATAATGAATGTTTCTTTTTTTGGAGTTTACTAATGAAAGATAATTTCGTGTCTCTGTAATTGTTTGCTAATTAATCATGAAAGTTTTGTTTCCTGATTGGTTAAAATGAGCTTTCCATAACTGCAAGGCTCTGTTTGGTTATTGTCTGGAGATGTTATTATTATTTCTTTCATAAAACACTGTATGACCCCTCTAGTACTGGGGACCACACACTGCTGTACTGAACTCTTTCCTTTCCCTCTCAACTTTCTCTTTTAACCTCATCTTATTGCCTAATCATATTACACCTTCTTCCTTCCTTCTTTCCTGATGCTGCAACAGCTATGTGAAGTCCTTGGAAACAGCCTCTATGAAGTTGGGTGCTGACATGAGGATGGTGAAGGTGCAAATGATGGAGAAGAGAGAGAAGGCCACCAGGCACAGGCGGTCAACCACCGCTGCTGCAAATTTCCACTCACTACAGATGGCCTCAGCCTCATCCTGGTCCCGGAACCTCTGGGCTATGTATGACACCTCCTCCAGGATGCGCTGGATTTCTGGTGGGGGGATGCTAACTCCGATTCCCAGGCCTCCAGCACCACTGCCAACACCTCCAGGTGTCTCACCCTCCTCACTGGGGGAACAGTGGGCTCGTAAAGTTACCCCAGAGTCACTAGAAGGTGGGCAGTGTGGGCTTTCTATGGGGTGATAATTGCTGAAGTAGAGGCTCATGGAGCCGTTGGAAGTGCCAGTGGGACAAGGTGGGCAGGGTGTTTGTGACAGGGGCACAGTGAGGCTTGGAACTGTGCCCATCTCTATAGAACTGGTACTGGAGTGGTGCTGGGAGGTGTGACGGTACTTGTAACCAGGCCGCTTGCGCTCATCGCCAGGCTGTTTCATACGGAGAAACCAAGCGCACCAGTTCAACAGAACCACCCGAACCTGAAAAAGAGAGTTTCAGTGACACACACACACACACACACAACCACACACACACTGTAACACATTCAAATAACCACAGGTATTTGTGCCAAACATTATCGACAACAATAATAATGATCATTTCCAGTCACTCACCCACTTGGGCATCTTGCCTCCCTGAGGGTCATGATGATGAAACTGCAGGACGATGACTGTCACTACCACAGACATTCCCACAATCATCATGGTGCTAGCAAAGTACTGGGCTGCCAAGTACACAAAAGACATCAAGATGCTTTTAGTTTGAGGCTCTTAGGTACAAATAAGGTCACACATTTTAATACTGGTTGAATGTTTTTTTCCATTTTCAGTCTTTTGAACCAGCCCACAGTTACATTTAATTAACATGTACTAGCAGGTAAAACATTGAGCTTATATTAAAATTGGGTTGATTTCACACTCGAACATAAAAGGAAAGCAAGTCTGATCAATCTGTGCAATAAGCTACATTGCCGAGGGGAGAAGATGCACACTTGAACTTAAACAGGGGAAATAAAATCTGTGCAAAACCGAGAGTAAACAAACTAAAAAACAGAAGGGAAGAGACACAGATTAGTCCTGGTTCTGGAGGGTTGTTTTCACCCACACAAGGGAAACACTAACAGAACAATGTGCTGTCTCCTAGTTCATGTTCACGCACATACACAAAAACACGCACAGTAAAAATCTCAGGGGCTGCTCTCCTTTTACTTGTTTGCAAGTGACTATGAACTAAGACAAACTAAACACAATTGCAGCTACTTCAGTTCCAGCAAACCAACATATAACCTCATGAAGTCTGGGATCATGATGTTATTTTTTTAGGTCTTGGAAATTAAAAAAAAAAAAAAAAAAAAAAAAAAAAAAAGAGGGAAAAGAGGCAAGGAAAGAAATTTACTGTGTCCTGTCTGCTTTATGGACAGTCACTTTGACTTTCTTTATAAGCAGAGACTCAAAAAATGATTGCCTACAGATATAATTCATAATAATTCAAAACATAATTGTGAGGCCCTTAGTCACAAACCCTATTGTTATTCATGGCTGAACAAGCTAAATTAAAAATGAATTAGAAGTGCACAACATTAAAAGGATCTAAGCCAAATGGTCTTGAACTAGATAAGATAGGACTGACTAAATGAACTTAAATGAATTAACCACACTTAGCTTATCTGGCGACAGGCTGAGGGTAAAAAGACATATGGCCCGATTCTAGCAGCAGTGCTCAACACTTGCTTTATATATTTACAGTTAAGCTCAAGGAGCTACAATAACTCACATCCACATTCAGCCACCATGTTGTAAAGAGACATGAGTCATTTTAACAAAGCTACTAAAAGTGTCCCAGTTGGCCTCGTGTTCAGGTCATGGGAAATAAAAACAGATTAATCTTACTGATGATGACATATTTATCAGGCTTTTCCCAGTGAAGGCAGTTAGTGGTCACCATATTCAGTATGACCAAACACTATTTACTCCAATAAACTCTTACAGTAAACAGTTGCCATGTCCACTTTATTTCACTTTGACCCACTGAAATTCATCTAACATAACAAGCGCGGCCACAGTTATGATTCAAAGCATGTAACCTCACTGCCTCACACACACAAGACAAAAAAGGCCAGTCAGACCTAGAGGGGTTTTATTTATTCTTTCTTCAGAAGAACATAATGCATATTTTATATTACTGGTATTTATTTGAAGTGCAAGAAAAGGAGAACAATCAAGCTGTTACAGTGGACTGGTCGGGACTGTCTGCATTGATTTCAGGTTGACCTCTATTTTGTAAAGCGCTTCACATTAGATGAACACACAAACAGAACCGTACGGTAGTATCTGTTTCTCCTGATTCATGGCCGTGTGTTTATTAGTGACATAAATGTAACCCACCGATGAGAGGAACAGAGTCGGACGTGGCAGGCATGATTTCTGCTACCAGAAGCATGAAGACAGTTAGCGAAAGCAGCACAGTGATGCCTTGAGATTGATCCAGAGAAACACATAGAGGAAAAGAAAAAACACGATCATATACATAAAGTTGTGATCATGGTCACTGGTGTGTGAAATTATTCCTGTAGTTACTTATGTATGCAATAAATTATGTTCTCATGACTGAACCCAACTCTGTCCGCTAGTGGCTCCTTTGACGCGCCCAAGGTAAGTTACGGCACCAGAAATTCCTCAAGCACACTTTGCATCTTATTTTGAAATTCAGTTTTTCCAAGGTGATTTGACATGCATGCATTCATGGCTTACTACTGCATATGAATCATTAGGACATATACACACTACATGCATGTGAGTGAGGGAGCTTTAATGTGTTTATGTGTTGGTTTACAGTTGTGTATTTTTGCATAAGCCTGAACAACTTCTTATTATAATAATTTCTCTCTGGTCAACAAGAGAGAGCATCACTATATATTAGTGATGCTGTTTCTAAAATACACACCGATATATCTGCAATGAGCTTGTATCAGCCAATATATTGGTTATATTTGTGTTCAGCATCCCACTCTCACCCAGAGAAATCTTCTCCCCAGAGTCCGCAGGTAGCAGGAAGACCAGCAGGGCCAAACCAGAGATCAGCACACAGGGAATGAGCAGATTGAGGCCATAATACAGGGTCCTACGGCGCATAGTGACTGTAAATGTGACATCAGGGTAAGGCTCCTTACAGCACTCATAGTACAGCTCATTACGCTTGGCTGGCACACCTGTAGGAGAAGAGAACACACACACGTGTTTTGAGAACACAGGAAGTGATTCAGTGCTCAAGATTTAAAGAGCTGTTAGAATATGAGTCTATAATGACTTTAATAAACAACTATAACGAGTCTCTCCCCCCATATAACTGTCCACATGTTTGGGCAAATAGATATGGAAAAAATGGAAAAGAGAAAATATGAATATAAATATTTGATGTATATGTACTGCACTATACAGAATTCACACCAAGTGCATTTTAAGCCCTTGACCCTAGACACATTAAGCTGGAGTGGAGTTTGGAACTCTGTATTTATTTTAAGATATTATTAGCAAAATGTTTAGTAAGACAACAAAAGAATTTTTAAAAATCAGAACAGTCGTTTTAATTTTTGGTAAGTGAACTATCTCACCTTGAACTGCACTGTGCTGCACTCACATATGGCTTGGCTACACGCCTTGCCAGTGTATCAAACTTTCCTATTGCATGCCATCTGGTGCTGTCTGACACCCATTCCCAGCTAACCATCACCTCGAGGGCACAGGCACAAGGATGTGATGCCACTCTGTCCCTGCAAGGTACACCACGTTTGGGAGGTCTTCCAAAAAATGTCCCCTTTTTCAAGTTCATTCAGTCACAACCATCCAAATGTTATCCCATGGTGAAAACCATTTATATAAGAGAGATTCATTCGACGCACATTTGAATTTTAATGAGATTGTCCTGCCATTAAAAAATAACCCCGTGGGTCATCTACAAAAGCAGCTTATACGACCTAGGGAGGCGGTCAGGGGGGCTGGACGGGTTGACAATCCGCTGCTGTTCACTTCCATGACTATAACCACAATTGTTTTATAAACTTAAGCACATGTTTACCAATGTGGTAAAAAAAAAAAAGTCCTCACAAATTTTGATATAATCTCTAAACCTAACCCAACTTTTAATACAGCACTGTTACGTCATAAAGGAGTTCATGTTGAACACTTTGGGTTCAAGCTATAGGTTGTTTTGGAGGCTAAAAACAAACAAGCTGGAAGGTGCATGGCCTGATCCCAATGTAATGAGGGACAAATGTAAAGAGGCTATTGATGTATAGCGTTTAACAGATTGACTTAGGTAGTTATTACATATTCTATGTTTGCCTAATATTTTTAAATGAAAAAAAAAACTGATTTAAGAAAACCAGGGATGTAATATCCCAGTTTTCATTGTATAGGCTGAATACAGCAGGAGATGTTGTGCAGTATTCAAGCTTGTTTTCATCTCATCTCAGAGCTCAGATGGAGAAATCTCAGGAGAAGACAAGAAAATGGGTTTTGTGTTAAAACAGATCCACTGAATTATACAGTCACACTTGTTTCACAGGTATATCCATCCATCCTGCAGTGATAAACACAAACATAGGCTCTCTTACCCACAAGATCCCACTCCCCATTGGGAATGTAGGTGGATGTGTCCACATCCAGCATCTGGAGGTCCAGCAGCCAGCCGTTGTGTGTCCAGGAGCCAAACTTCAAGTTACACTTTTGAACGTCAAAAGGGAACCAGCGGACGTCGATGTAGCAGGTGCTCTTCAAGATGCCAGGGGGAATGTACTGACAGTAACCTGATGCATTCACCAGTACGTTGGTGTGGAAAGTGGCATCAAACCTCTCGTCCGCACTGGGGTAATAGAGAGAGTGCAAATAAAAAAAACAACAAATGGGCTAAAGCACTTTTTGCTCTTTTTATTGCCTTTGCCTTTCATGTTGACAACATGCTTGGGTATCACAAGCTGGCAATTACTTCTAAATGGATTTTGTCAATTTGCATCATGGCAGAGAAACTAAAAGGAATAATAACAGCCTTGTGAATAACTGTAGACAGAGATGCAATTAGAAAAAAGGGTAATTTTGTTGTGTTTCCCTGTTCATTATAATCTGTCTGCACATTTGTCTCCACAAAACAAATTAGGGAATAAGAAAAGTGTTTGGTTAGGGAGGTAGGACATTAATATAAAAACCAGACCAGATCTGGAGGTTTAAGGTCATTTGTTTTTTTAAATGGTTTTTAAAAACTTAATTAAATTTGAAAAAAAACTTCATTAGTCAGCTCATTAATTCCGCCCATATCTGTTCTGTTGTCTGTATGTACTTGTATAGCTGTAAGTATCACAGCTAACACTGCCCAACCCACCACAGCAACGAGCAATAAAGAGATGTATCTAACCAGCCATCCTTGGTGCAACACGTATGCTGCTTTGGTTCTTCACCACACATACACACAACTGAAACCCAGGTGAAATCCAGAAGGCAGTGAAATTAAATATTCACTTCCATTACTATACAGGACCAAATCAGTGACACGTAAAAATATCACAGATGCCTCTGTCAAGGTTCTGCAACTCACAACCTGCTGGGATGATATGAAGGCAGTCATGGACAGGTTTTGCACATTGTAGGGATTTGGCAAAACACACACATAGTATTATGAGTCTAAAACTGGGATTATCAGCAATTACTGCACATAACTCATACTCAATTATTTGTTCACATAACTCTTAATGAGAGCATGTAAAATAATTAGGAATAACCATTATTAATTATTATTATTAATCTTAATTCTAATGTTATAAAACCAGTTATGATGACAGTGATCTGATGCTTATCCCAGGGTTACTTGTGGCGCGCAGTGGGATTCTTATTGCTGTTGGTGACATTTTCATCCCTCCATGATTCTTTACGGGGCCCCTGACCCCTTGAGCCTGTGCCCAGAAGGCCCATTCATTGATCCATCCATGCAGACACCAAACCTTGCTTTTACATCAGCTCTGGCACTTCAGCTGAACTCTAGGCATTAAAAAGAAGCTGCCCCGGTGTTGGTGAGACTGTGAACCATTAAATAAATTGCCAAAGGTGAAGTCTGAACTTTTAAGTCAGTGTCTTCTGTTCTGCTTTCTTTGTACAGATTGAGGCTGAAATTCTGTTCTCATACAAATTAATTTTCCACCATCACAACCAGCTGGAAGAAACTTTCTCTGCCCCTCTTCATCTCTATTTTTTATCCCCCAGGCTGGCGTGTCTATAGGAATAACATTAGGACAGCTGAAAAGAAGATTAGCAGTCAACTATAATCAGCAAAAATAACAAATTTGTGGATTATATTCTTTCTGCAACAGAGAAAGTAATGTTTTTTTTTTAACTTAATGTCTTAGTTAAAATTTATCTGGATTTCCATGCCCCCATTTATTGTTATATAACAATATATCTTTATCTCTTTCAATCAGCTAGATTGTGGGTTTTACATTTTCTCTCAGTTGTTTTACCCAGAGGATCATTTTACTGATAGTGGATCTGCCTTCCCTTGGGGACAGACATAAAACAATAACATATGTGCATATGAATGGAAGTATGTTAACTGTATCATGCCCACACTGCGATTGACAGTACATTGTAAATGAAAGAAACTAGTGTTTGAGAAAAGAACTAAATGTTAGACATCTTCTGCTCTGTAAAGTCACTGGTCAGGTTTCAGCAGACAGAAGGAATAACTGTGTAAAACAGGGTGGAGTTTTGATACATTATATAAAATGTCTCTAGCATATTAACATATTACTTTCAGCCATCATTCTGTATTTGTCACTACAGGCCATACAAAAGTCTTTTGGAGATCCATCAGCCCTTTTCATTCTTTCTTCTTTTTATACTCCGCATCAACTTTATAGTCAAACCCACACACTTTAATTTGCCTCTGCCTTTGTGGAAAAAATTGAATGATTGACCTTTTTAAGGCAGTGAAGTGATGTAATTTATTTCTCCTCTGTGTGTGCCGCTATCAGCTGTGGCACCATGTGCAAGGGGAGGGATGTGAGCGTTGGTCACGGCAAAGACATGGAATCAATTATTTAAGATTTGGCCTTACTTGATGTGAAGGTGTGCACTTTTCCTGCAATCACAATATGCAAGTCCAAGTTATGTGCATGCGGAACAAGAGTTGTAGAGTATGATATTAAAAGTTGTCAGAAAAAGTTAAATTAGAGATTACAAAAACAAACATTTCAGTTATTAAATATGCATACAATTGGACAAGTGATAAGCCTGGGAGAATGGTAAGTGGCTATTTGTACAGTGCAATCACACGCATGCGCGCGCACACACACACATTTTGTACAGACAGTGGAAACAACTGTCTGACAGCAACAATAGTGGGAGTGACATGTTCCTGCATCATGGGACATGAGTCACCAAGCTTTCTTCTCACTCACTCAACACCTGTTCCCTCACACAAGTACACATGAAATGGGGCCATTAAGGCAGACTAAGCAGGAAATGTACTATAATATAATATACCTTTAAAATAATGATTTGACTTGGTTAATTGGTTCATCAGGTTACACAGGCTGGATACAACAAAAGTGCAGAATAAATTCATGGCCTTAGCTTTCTCTGAACATTTCTTTGCAAATATTTGTTATACAATAAATAAACACAAATAAATAAAATAAATAAAATAATGCCTAAGAGGAAAAGCTCTGAAATTTTTAACCATGAATACCAAACCATCTATGTAGATCGTCACATCCCAGCAATATTTCATCCTGACATCAGGCATTCTGTTACATAATTATGTTTTGTGAAATAATCGAGCATGTAAACTAGTCTTATTTTAAAACTGAACGTAAACATTTATTCGATTAAATCTTCAAATTTTTGTCTAGTAATTACGATTACTAATCAGGTAATCCATTGTCACTTTAGCTCCTTCTAAAGTATGAATGATTCACTGCACAGTACTGATACTTGATACATTCATTCTGCACTTTCGTATATATGTTTGCATAAATAGTGCAGGCTCTTGCTAATCATGCCATCAGCTCAAGATGTTTTGTAGAAAAATTTGTGTTTGACCTGATTCACAAATTCACACAAAATAAGTTTTTACTGTTACATTTTAGTCCATTGAGAACATGAACATTAGCCCTCAATGCAGCATATACTCAATTTTATTTTATTCCAGGTTTTTCATTAAAGTCATTACAGAAAAGTAATTACATCTGTCTATTCATTCCAATATCCAACCACCTACAAAACAACAACAACAAAAAAATAACCTTAAACTATTTATTCAATTCTGTTCTTTTTCATCATTATGGCGTGTCTTCATTATACATCTACCTTTCCTACTGGCATTATTAAGATTCAGCCTGTGGTTTACCTGAGTTGGATGCCCTTCATGTGCCTCATCGATCCCCAGTCAAGTGAGACCGTTAACTTTTACCTCTAATGGCAGAGGAGGTCGGCAACTTGCCAAACACAATCACACACATTCCCCAAGTCATGCTTGTCTGCCACACATGCACAAACACACACGTGCACATGTGCATGCACACACATGCACACACACATACATTCATGCCAGCCATAATGGCAGAACAGCCAGAGCTAACATAAAGTTTACAGTTGGTATTCTTCAATGAAGTGGGGGAGGTTGTTTCACTAGAAGGCAGGTACATTTACTCTTTTACATAACCTCACTTTCAATATCACAATAGCCCGTTTCTCCAAAATGAATTCAGTTTTGATGAATTGACAATTACTTTTACTAATTAGTCTGAGCCATACTCATAGACAGCGAACACACAATAACTCCTCCTTTTTGATTTGAATTGAATATCAGCTGTTAGGCGCAGTATAAAAACTGTCTCAAATATAGTAAATAAAATATTCCCTCCAGACAGTATGTGTGGATACGGTCTGGATGGTAAAATCATGACTCACAGTATAAATTATCCATGCCTGAAACATCTTTTTGAGACAGCGTCAGTCAGCGTGAGCACAATAATGTGGAAATATGAAAAGCAATATGAGAGATTTCACAGTGGGTTAATATAAACCCAATGACTCATCACAGACAATATCAGATTTATTTTAATCTCACTCGACTTTAAACACACAGTATATTGGGATGGCATCTGATCTAAACCTTCCTAAACAGCAGTAACGCGATATTGAAACAACAGAAATAAATAAAATAGAAGTATAGTGAGCTTTTATTAGAACAATATTCTAATTAACCACAGCAGAGCGAGACAAGCATATTACTGGCTGCACTCTGATGGCCCACTGTGTAATAGCATGTGTTGTTTCATTATTGGCTGTAATTATGTGATAGCATGAATGTGTCTGTATGTGACGTGCCGGTGAACAGTGTACTGCCTGCACACATTTAATTGTATTCGTCTATGTCTAACTTGTGTGCATGTTTGCCGATATATTTACTATGTATTACCGAGATGGGAGCTGAGTGTGTTTGGTTTAATCACTTAAGTGTGGATGTGTGTGCATGTTTCCAGCAGTAGTCCATGTTATTGCTGAAAACTGTAAATTTTCATTGCTCCTCATGGGGCTTGTAAAGCTTCTGGGTAGGCTGTAAAGTGAAGCTTTCCCTTCAGCTTCGCATTACTTATCTGCCAGCTCTATATTTTCAGTTAACTGAAACAGCAGTGTATGACTTTGTACAGTAGGTTCCTGACGATGTTTTTTTGTTTTCAATGTGATCAACCTATTTCATGTTTTTTTTTTTTCTCGACAGGTTTCATTTTCAGTAAGCGTGATTCATGAGTTGAGATGAATGTGATGAATCCGAATAAGATCAGTTTTATTCTGACTTTCCTTCTAGCACCACCAGCACACCACCTATTTTTCATTTATCCAGTGAAATATTACAGATGGATTGGCACAAAACAGGCATTTGTGCTTCCCCTCAGGGTGAACTGTAATAACATCGATCCCTTGACTTTCCAGCTGGTGCCATCCTCAGGTCAAAACTCTAATATAGTTTATGACCAACCTCAAAAACTGAACACACTACCCATCACCATCAGCTGCACCTTCTGCATAGCACTAATTAGCAAAGTTAGCATTCTGACACATTAAAACTAAAATCATGAACATGGTAAATGTTGCACTTATGTCAGCACTGTCACTATGAGAATATTAGCAAAGCTTAGTGTTGGTCAGTATTTACCCAAAACAGCAAACATTTCCCACTTCCAAAGCTTAAGTCTAATATTTGATGTCAAAGTCCTGTGATGTGTACGTCCAACTTTCCAATACAACTGTGCAGTGCAGAATTTCATAGATTACAAGTGAACGTAACCCAGCAGAATTTATTTGGCAAAGCAAATTAGTAATATAAAAATGTATATTTTAGAAATACAACTGTTTTCATGTGTGAGTAGATCTAGAGCAGCCAGTCAAAAAACTAGCATGACAAAAACAGGCTGTGAGATGAGAGGTAGAGTAATATGCTGACACCTTCACAGACAGACAGGTAGATGGGATGATTTATATAGGGGAGTCAGTGGAAGCTGGGATTTATAAAATATGGAGAGAGCTGATTGAACAGAGTGAAATATGGTGTGCCAGTGAGTTATGAAAGAGAGATGGTAAGGTAGAACAGAGGATGGAGGGGGAGAGGTAGGAGTGGACATGGAGGGTAAAATGGGGAAAGCATGGGGTTAGAGCAGGGAGATTAGAATGGGTAATAATCCTGGCAGTTCTAAAAGCTGAGCTTTTAAAATTTGGGTTAATACCCCAAAACCTTTTGTTTTGTCCTCGAGTTCCCTGTAACGTGCATGTATGAGTATGTGTATATATTGTATATATATATATATATATATGTGTGTGTGTGTAGTAGGAGGAGATACAGGCACTCTCCATCCTCTCAATAACATCAGAGAAGACAAACTGCACAGGTGTCTCTCTCTTTTAACGTCACTTTAAGTGTTCAAAATCAGATTTTACAACATTGTGCATATATTGTACTTGTGTCATCGTTGTCGCTACAGTGATCCATCTCTTCCATCTTTCTCTCTGCTCAGTCTCAAAGCAAATCATGCAAAGGCAATGCAATTAGTTGTTGTGGAGCAAAACAACTGACCCACATTTCTAATTGACTTGAGAAAGTCTCATACTGAAGTATGAAGAAGTGGATAAGCAAACAGCACAAGTCTGACCTGAATCACAAAATGCATTGAATCAAAAAAATGCAAAGTTCAACCTCTCTAATAGAAATATGAATAATATAGAAATATGGGTTTATACCACAGCCATAATGTGTCTTTAATGCTTAAAATACATTTTGACAGTGGCAGACAATGGAAGGAGTTCACTGACATGAATTGTTAATGGGGTTGTTTTCATTTCTTAAAAGAAAGCATGACAAACCAAATTTCAATCAAAAATTACTGTTACTGAATGAAGTACTGGTAATTTTGACTTACTGTTATTTTAAATGAACCATCTCCTTCTATTGCCAATGTCACTGGGTTTGTGTTTGGGCGTGATCACACATGTGCTGCTGTGGTTTATGGAGATTAAAGGTAGAATTTAATGTAATAGCAGCATATCAGAGGGATTATACTAGTATTTCATTCAATGTGAACTCTCAATTCTCACAAATAGCAAGAAAATACACTATGTTTCTGAGAGGTGTGTTTATCAGCTGCAGAGGACTGACCATGCCAGATTAAAACACCCATTTTGTTTCATTTGACAACAGCACTAGGCAACAATAAAGAGAAAGTCTCAAAGCTTTCTAAGCTACAGTAAGTAAGGCTGTGATAAGTAACTACAATCAACTCTGACCTGTTGTAAAGGAGGATGTCAGGGGTCCAGATCTGGTCTGAAGGGAATCGCAGGTTCTGGACACCAGGGTAGTTTTCTGGATTCCAGCTCAGGTAGATGTCTGTCCAGTACTGAGGCAGAGAAAGAGATTTTCACTACAGACTTTGAAATTATGGTCCTATTTTATTTGTTTTACAATGGGTGCAACAAATCACATGTTCCTGCAAAATATCCAGTGGCGAGCTGGACGACCAGTAATCTAACTTTTCTTAACTTTCACAAGAAAAGTGCCGATTCAGTGGAAATAAAAAGGGCTGCATCTTGCCAGGAATGAAAATGGAGAGATAAGAATATTATTGCAGTATTACTGTTTTCAGACCTTTCTTAAACAATAATGAAAGAAAAGAAAAGGTTATTCATGTAAACATATTTCTAATCATGAAGGCATATCACTGCATTAAAAATGCTTTACTGTCTACAACAATTTCTAGCCAACCAGCTACAATCAGTAAATTAAAAGCTCTTAAATTAATTGCATATATCTTAATAATAGATGAATGAACTAACACTTAAATATTAGATTATAAATATTCCCTTTAGACTGTGAGGACATACAAAGAATTAACTTCAGAAAATAAATCGTATATGTGTTAAACTTCAACAACATCAACAGGAACTATTGCGGCGGTGCTATTAATTTGAGGAACACAACTATAGTGCCTTTAGAAGATAACAGTGTAATAAAATCAGAAACATAACTGAAGCACATTAAACTGATGATAATGTACACATTTTGACTGACCAGCTGCAGCCAGGCATTGGTCATCAACACCTGGTTCTTCTCGTCCTGTGAACAGAGAAAAGAGGAATAGCAAATAATACTGTAAGTTTTTCTTTTGTATAAGAGAAGATAAGCAGGCCAATCCACGCAAAAAGTCAAGTCAGTGTAGTTGTTTTGCACAGACCAAGAATTATCAGATCAGGCTGGGAAAACTGTAAAAACAAATGACATAGTCCTTTATTAAGGCAACTAAAACACTTTAGCTTGCATTGAATTTTAATAGTGGAAATGAATTACAAGTCTATATAAAAAGTGACACAAATCAAATCATATTCCTAGAAAAGAAATATCATAATAAAGTGTGACAAAGAGTGTTTGTTTTATGTAAACTGAAAAAATGCATTAAAATAGGTAAATGGTGACCCACTTAATTATAGTCATTATTGTCATTATTGTCCAGAACAAATCACAAAGCTAAAAAGAAATAACCAAATCAGATTGAGGCCTAATTCATTACCTAACAATGAACTTCAGTATTTTTTGTACGCAGAGCATTTAGAAAATTATGTTGCTCATATTGCTCATAGCTGCGAAAGTGAAATTACCATTTCTGCAAGCATCAGAACTTCTGATCCCAGTGCAGACTGGGAAACGACTGTGTGAATTCTTTGGTCGAGAGGGGAGGAAAGTTGTATGAGATCAAAGTTTTTCTCTGTGAACACAGGGCATTTGTTTATCTGTATCTCTCTTTTGCTTTTTCTGAGTTGTAAATGTGGATATGTATGGCCAATTCTTCTAGATGTCTTTTCTGAAAGCAGTAGACAGTAATAATTGGAAATGTGTGTCACTTCAGAGGTTTCTAATCCCACTGTGGTCTGTGTGTGTGTGTGTGTGTGT